>NW_021619765.1:130498-241145 GCF_004785775.1 Grammomys surdaster | reverse complement strand
GAGAGAGAGAGAGAGAGAGAGAGAGAGAGAGAGAGAGAGAGAGAGAGGGAGGAAGAAGAAGGAGGAGTAGAAGTAGGTGGAGGAAGAGGAGGCAGAAGAGGAGGGGAAGGAGGAGGAGGAGAAAGAGGAGAAGGAGGAGGAGGAGGAAAGGTCAGCCAGGGACATATTGAGAAAGAAGTGGGAGGGGGGAATGCAGAAAAAAATGATGTCATGGAGAGAAAAGAGTCAGAGAGACTGAATGGACAGAGAAAGCCAGGAGGGGCCAAGCAATCCCCTTTATAGCAAGCCAGGACTACTTGGCTGTTGCCAGGTAACTGTCAGGCAGAACCTAGAAAGAATGTTAACAAGAACCGCAAGTTAAATAACTTACTATTCATGGCCTTTGCCAGTGTTACTATTTTTCAGCCCTCCCCCCACAACAACTATGCTTCATTGGCAGCAACAAATAATCATAGATAACATTATGTCCCTCATTAACATATAATATCTATAAAAGTTTGAAATATCTGTTCCTAAGGAATATCTTTCTCAATATGTGGTATTTAGACAAAAGCCAACATTTCCTTAGAGACTTAAAAATGGTTTCTACCTGTAAAAAGAAGCATATTCATGCCAAACTAGATCAATGACCTCAACATACAACTGGATACAATGCTGCTAATGAAAGAGAAAGTCAAAATAGCTTTGAACACATTAGTACAGGAATTCTTTACAGAACAGAAGACGGATAGCTCAGGGAAAAGATCAACAGTTAATAAATGAGACCTCATGAAAACAAAAAAGCTTCTGTAAAACAAAGGACATCATCAATTGGATAAAACAGAAGCTTATAAAATGGAAAAAGATCTTCATCAACCCTACATCAGACAGAGGACTAATATCCAAAATACATGAATAACTCAAAACGTTAGAGGCTGGCAAAGCAAATCGCCCAATTAAAAACTAGGGAGCAAAGATAAACAGAGATTCTGAACAGATGAATCTGTAATGGTCAAGAAGCACTTAATTAAATATTCAATATCCTTAGTCAGCAAAGAAATGCAAATGAAAATTACTCTGAGATTCCACCTTTTATCCATCAGAATGACTGATGTAAAAACTCATGTAGCAGTACCTCTTGGCAAGGAGGTAGAACAAAGGGATCACACCTCCATTACTGATGGGACACAGTAGTGGAAAACCACTTTGGAAATCAATTTGAAAATTTCTCATAAAATGGGAATAGTTTTACCTCAAGACCCACCTATACTGGAGGGTATACTGGGGATATACTCAAAATATCCTCCACTGTACCACAAGTACTTTTACTCAACCATGTTCATAAAAGCTTTATTCACATTAGCCAGAAACTGGAAACAACTCAGATGCCCATCACCAAAAGAATAGATACAACAAAATGAGTTCATTTACAGATAAAAAAACATACTCAAAAATTTTTTAAAATGCAAGATAATAAATTTTGCAGGAAAATGCTCATAACTAGACAATGTCATCCTGTGTAAGGTAAAAGAAACCCCAAATGACATGCATGTATGACATAGATATTAACCCAGTCTTAGGATAACTTGATATGCAAGGCTGGATTGTTATGCAAAAGGGGTATAATGCTTGCATATGTTCAGCCCAGGGAATGGCACTATGAGACATTGTGGCCCTATTGGTGTAGGTGTGCTTTGTTGGAGTAGGTGTATCACTCTGGGTCCAGGTTTTGTCTAAACTTCCTGGAAGCAGTATTCTGCTAAGAGCCTACAGACAAATATATAGAATTCTGAAGCTCCTCGTGAAACATGCCTGCCTGGACTCTATCATTTCCCACCTGGGTTATAAATAAACTTGATTAGAACTAAACTTCTGAACATGTAAGCCAACCCCAATTAACTTTTGTTCTCTATAAAAGTTGCCTGGGTCATTTTGTGCATTCACAGCATGAAAGCCTAAGAAAGAAGTTGGAACCCTGGTGGTGTTTTGCTATTATACGCTTGAGATTTTGATTAGAAGAATATGAATTCTGGGAGTTTTGATTTGGAAAACAGTGGAATGCTTTTATTTTTGCTTCATGGCCTGCATTTTGCCCTTCTCTGAAACGTCTACCTGAGACTAAGGTAAAGAGATTTACATTTATTGCATTGATTTCTTTACTGTACTTATTTCATTCACATAGCATGGAAGAAACAATATTTGAAAATTCTCCTATTCCAGAGAAAGAGTATATCAAACTGCATCAGAGGTCAGTAACCTGCTAGAGCTGGAGACTGTCAGACATTTAAATAACAGAATCCAAACTACAATGTCCTTTGAGGAAGAGGGAAGAGATTAAAGGGAAGAGCTGGAGAAATGGATGAAGTTGTTATATATTCTAATTCTCTATGCCAAAGAGTTGTTATCTTTGGGCAATTGTTAGTAACAGCTGGACAATAGGCATCTATGCTTGACTTTTGGATTGTTCACATGTACTCATTCAATAACAAGAATGGCTGGAGACTCTCATATTACCATCCATTTTCTATTTTATCTTTTTGGGTAATTAACCACAACTGAATGTGGCCTCCTCTATGGAAGACATGGAGTACTTACATTAAGCAATTCTATTGGAAAAGGGTTCTATCAATGGAGCTATGAAATGACCATCATTCTTTCTTGATAGACTGTGTATTGCAGCTTTTGGGTCAGAACCTACATACCATAGTAAATAGCTAATAAACAATGCTCTATTAGAAAGCATAAAAATCTTGGGAACATTCAATATATGTTTGTTGTTAGGTTGAGGGGTTGACTTTGCTTCTAATTCTACTTAGTAAAGGTACCTTTTTAAAAATGTTTCCATTATTTTTCAGATTAAAATGGGATTTTATTTTTTCTTTACTTTCTTCCTTTTATCTTTCTATGCATTTCTTTGTTCTTTTGCAAATTCATGGCTTGTTTTCTCTTTAATTGTTCTACATACATAAATGAGATTGGACCTACATGTTTATTTTTAAAGACATGCACAATTTATTTTTATTATTAAATTGTAAATCCAGGGAAAATGGCTGAGTTGTCTATTTAGCATGTCAAACTAAACATGGACACCAGGTTTCTTTGTCATTTCCCAGCCACTACTTGATTCAGGATGCTTCAAGCTTGTATATCTTACCCCTAACCCTGAACTCTCTAGACCAGGAATAGGTCTTGTCAGCTATTCCCTATTTTATTATATAGGGCTCTCAAGAGTAAGAAACTTACTAAACATCTGTATATATTAAGGGGACTTATTGAAATGGTATACAGTCTTCAGTCCACATAATCCAACAATAGGCAGCTGTGAATAGAAATTCAAGATTTTAATATATGCTCAGTCCTCCAAGGCTATCTGTTTCCACTGGTAGTTTGTATTAAATGGAACAATGAAAAATATATTCCAGAAGAAGAAGGCTGAAGGTATAAGCAATTGAAAAGACAGAACCTTCCCTCTTCCATTGTACTTATGTAGGCCTTCAGCAGAAGGTGTGTTCCAGATTAAATGTGTTTACCACCACACTTGGATTTCGAGCTTTCTGTGTCTAAGGCTAGCCTTGAACTCAGAGATCTGCTTACCTTAATCTCCTGAGATTAGAGGCATGTACTACCTTGCCTGGGGTTAAAATTTCCTTGTTCACTATGCCTCGAGATCTGGACTAAAATCATGTGCCACTTCAGATAAAGGTCTGGGTCATTAACTTCTATCTTCCAGCCTCAAGGTCTGAGTGACAGTTGTACCTGCCATTTCTAGATTGTAGTTCTTTCCAGATGTAGTCAAGTTCAAAAACAGGTATATCCACTAAACCTATATAATCCAACCATTTTGGTTACCCATTATTTTTGTATCTTTGAGACACCTGTCTACTGTACCTTGTTCTTCTCTCTCCCCACTCTGGTTGTCCAACAAGATCCATCTCAATCTGGTAATGTCTACTATAGATGTTCCTAGATGTTCCTGTACCTTTGCCTACCTATGCTCTTCCTTTGATCTACAAAAAAACCTTTATCCACCTTCATACTTAGGATCAATTCTTTCTGTCCTATTTATTTTTTCTTCATCTTGTGCCAAAAACAAAGGTGTATAATGAGTTCACACATTAGGACCTCAGCTTCTCTGAACTTTATTGCTGGTTTGACTCTGCTAAATTGTGTATGCTTCAATAATTTCTGTCAGCTTTTTCCAGCTATGAAATTTTATTGCAAAGTATACCTTTTTAGCTGCTTCTTCCTTCAACATATCTTACAATCCATCTCAGCTTGCCTACTGAGTAAGTGTCCTGTCTTTATTATTCCCTTTGAGCCCCAACACATGCCAAATTCTACTTACTAAGATACACAGCTCCAGCTGTTTTTTTATTTTTCTTATATGCTCCCTTTTGTGTACACTAAACTTTCTTCTCCTCTATACTTATGAAAAGTTGTGCCCTTTGCTTTTCTTTTATTTATTATTGACTTAGTCTGTATAATTATATTCTAACTCACTCATATGTAATTTAGGGCTGACATTATGTTGAATAATCAATTAATTTGGTGTTAATTATGGGCAATTATATTTTCTTTGTTCATTGTTCTTTAAATGTTTGCAATATTGTAATGGGTTTGAGACCCCTTGATGTTTCTAGGTACTGTATAGAATTTTCATTTGCATTGTTCCTCTTTAGCTCATGCTAGGAATTCATGGTGAGACTATGGATATAATTTCTGTTATTTTTAGGAGATACAATCTTACAGCACATAGCTTGATCCCCATCACAATTTTTCTTCAGTGTTCCATAAGGATTTCAGAACATGAGGGACAATTGTGGTTTTGTAGTATGCAAGAATATAATCTACAATATATTTTTGATTTGTTGTTATTTTCTATTTGTTTTCATTGTTTAACTTACTTTGTTTTATTGTGGGTTGCTTTCTAGATAGTTTTGTCCCTGTAAAGAAAGATTTTCAGCTCAGGAAGAAAAAACATCCTGTGAACTCCATACACACACACACACACACACACACACACACACACACACACACGGCTGGAATTTATTTTAGTTATCTTAAAGAAGTTATTTAATACTATGATCACTCTGAGGATTTCAGATATCATTGTTAAAACTTTATAATCTTTCTTCATTCTATATTGTCCTATTTTAACCTCTAATTATTTGTTTGTATTCCCTTTTACCATCTTCTACTTGTTCGCTATTATTTTCCAAGCTCTTGCTCTCTATAAACTTAATGCAGACTATTCTTCCATTTTTCTGTAGTATAACATAGTGTATATACTTTCATATGACAAATTAGACCTAGGAACTTTATGTATAACAAATCATTTGGCATATATCTTTTAGGACCTAGGTAAGCTCATTCACTATATACTTTTCTAGTTCTATTTTTTTTGGAAAATTTAATTTTCCTTTATAACTATGAAGAGAGAGACAGAATGAGAGAGAGTCTGTGTGCATATACTTTTCTTATTCCATTCATCATTTAAAATGGAGTTAGTTTGTTTTCATTTCCAAGGTATTCTGAATATAGTAGCAGTAAACATTGTTTAGTAAATATCTATGGAGTAGTATAATGCATATAATGTGTCCCTTATGAATACCAATAGAAGTGGTATAACTGGAGTATGAAGTAGATTTATTTTAAGCTCTTGATAAGTCTCCAAACTGATTTCAACTTGCAATCTGACCAAGAACCAGTGAATATTCCAATTCTCCCACATCCCTACAGCATTTGTTGGGATGAGGGAAAGGGTAAATTGATAAGCCTCTGATTTCTGTCTTAACTGCATCCAGCTGGAAGTTCAGGACATCAGTAGTTGTAGGTGACAAGAAGATTCATTCACCAAGGCTATGTATTCTGTAGTATACAAATCTCAAAAAACTTTAGAATCAAGATAATTATTTTGTTTGATTCTCTGGAATCTAGTCTTCTGGAGGCCTACTTCTGTCATATCTGATCTATATAATTCTGGAGGACAAAACTACTACCATAATGACCTCTTCGGAAAACACATAGAAAAACCTTTTTTTCCCCAAATCTGCCTATCCTTTAGCCATTAACCAGAAAACCCTTTACATTGACCTTCTATCCAGTGAAAAAATATAACTACACAACTCAGACTCACACTCATTTTGCAAGTTAAATTAATCTAATACAACTGATTAACACTATCTTTCTGTTTGGCTGTCTGCCTTCTATTTACTTATTTTTCTGTTTAGCTCTCTTGATTCAGAGCAGCCTGCAATTTACTCCTCACGTCTTAAAGCCCTTTTCATCTTTTCCTGCTGACTTATTTCTTGCCCCATTATTGTTACTATAACCTACTGGTCTCGACATGGTAGGTTTCCATGGTGATCACCCTTTGTTTCTTTTCTGAATTTTCGGCAGACCCTTCTTCCAGTAATGTCTCTCACTGGGTCTCTCGTTCTTGCTGCCTCAAGTTGAGTGCCAAATTCAAGCCAGTTCTCTCAGTGACCAGGATCTTCAGCACAGGAGTGAGGATGTGACCAGTGTCCTTCACTGTATCCCACTTACTGGAGCTCCAACATTGAGGCACCACTATGTAATGACCTGTTCGGGTCAGTCAACGGGGTCTAGCAAGAGAGTGGGAATGGAAACAAGAAGGAAAGTCTGATCATGTCTCTTTACTGAAAGGGAATCTTGGGTATTTATACGCTTTTCCAGGTGCCTTGCCACTGTGAACAAGCAGGGGAACACAGCTGAAGGCACTTTACCACGTGCCCCTTGCAGCTGGGGACACTAAACAAAGATGTTTATCAGAGTGTGCTGAGCTGTTGTGGGCTATTGAAATCAAGTCTCTTGTCAGAATATATGGCTTGAGATGGCTACAAAGATGATAGCCACTTTTTGCTAGGAATTGGCTCCCAACAGTGGTTAATGGATTTTTTTTTAATTAAATTACATTAAACATTTATGGAGAGGTAGGTTGGTATAATGGGAATTCATGGAACTGCAATTTTCAAACTCTTACACAACTGTCACTCTGTCATCATTCTAATTCAGGGTCAAATGAGTTGTGACTACAAGAGCATCAATACGCATGATATACCTGATATACAATTACTTTAATATGTTTAGGTTGGCATTCTTTTTTTTTTTGTTATAATTTGAAAAAAAAATTTAGAAAGGTACCAAGCATTTACTTTGATTATACAAAATAAAATATTGTGAAACATATTTTACAATTTAAAAATAGATTTGTGCATTTTTAGAATTTTTATATCTATAAGGTTATGTTTTTTCATATATGTGTTTTATGATTTTAATTTCGATTGAATGGTTATTTTCTTAACCTAATAAACCTGGCATTATCATTAGAAAAATAATTGAGTAGAAATGTGGAGGAAATACAGATCTATTGTATTTTTAATCTAGAAGAGTGAACTTTCAAGATAAAATGATTTATGTGACTGTTTCTGATGTCATTTAAGTTAAGTGCTTTACTCTCAAAAGCTAATTTTCTGGTTTTTATATTATGATTCAATTTTAGATATTTGGAAAACTTCCTTTACCTCCTGTCAGGTAACCACTTATAATTTTTGACATGTATACTGTAATATATTGTTTTCTTTTGAAGTGAAAATTAACATTTGGCTTACATATCTCTAGTTTACCTTTTGAGTCTTTTTTTTTTTTTTGCCCCCTCTCACCTCCCAACTTCCCAAACCTGATCACCATCCCTGGTCCTCCTATCACCTCCTCTTCTACCCTGTTCTTTCTCTCCATTCACCTCTGATGACTATCTAGTCATGAGTGAGATTTGTGCTTCCTGTATTTGAACCATTACTCAGTTTCTTTGGGTCTGTGGATTGTACCATATTTGTCATGCATTTTATGGCTAATGTCAACTAATAAATTTATACATATCATATAGCCTTCTGGCTTTGGGTAACCCTACTCAGGATGCTATTTTCAAAATTTTATCAATTTCCTGGAAAAATACATGACATTTTCTTTTTTAATAGACGAATAGTATTCCTTTGTGTAGATGTACCATATTCTTTTTTATTTGATCTTCAATTGAAAGACATTTATGTTGTTTCTAGTTTCTGGCTATTATGGACAAAGGTGGTATGAATAGTTAAGAAGTTTCCTTGTGAAATAGTTTGCCAACTTGTGAGTATATGCCAAGGAGTGGTATATCTAGGTCTCGTTAGAACAATTCCCAGTTTCCTCAGAGGCTGTCAAATTGATTTCCAAAGTGGTTTTATTTTTTAATTTTTTAAAAATTTTTTATAAATAATTTTTTTTCTCAAATCATACTTCATTCACAAAGGGGCTATAAACACAAAAGGGCAGGGCATGCGGAAAGGGATGACACTGGAATGTGGGTGTACAGGGGGAATACAGATATCTTTCAGAACCTGTTATCAGCTGGGTGAAGGTTCAGGGGACAGGTCACTATGACTCTGCCTATGACTAACTTGTCCTTATTTAAGTTGGTATTGTCTGCCAAGGCTACCTATTTACAAGGTCTATGACTACTCAGGCTGGTAAATTTCCACAAAAGCTGCCTGTATACAATAGCTTATAGCCATCTGTTTCAATGTTTTTCCAAAGAGACACAAGACTTGGTGTTAGTATACATGTATGACAGGCCTATTGCTGATTTTAGGCCTATGGCAGATTTTAGGCCTTCGGTGTGTAATCAGGGCTGCCCCTGACATCTCCTCCATTCTCTAAGTATAGAAGGGCTGTGGTGATTCTAATCTTGCGAAGGCAGGGATAGAGGCCTGACCTCCAGTAATTGAAGGGGACCTTGTAATGGCTCTGGTCCCCCTGTCACTGTACAGTGAGGCATAAGGGCCATACCCATCCCAGTGTCTTTTTCCTGGAGAGGGGATACTTTTGACATCAACCCCTATGCAGTCAGGCTTGTCCCTCAGGGAACCCAGAGAAATATATTTAACTTTTATTTGTATTCCCTTGCAGTGCTTAACCTCGCAGCCTAAGCAAGAATTTAGATCACCAGTCAGAGGCGGTTCTGGGTGGCCCCTCTCTGCTTGGTCTAGGGGCGGAAGTCCCCTCTTTTAGGTTGGGTGGAGATGGGTTTTGGGAACACCTTGTATAAAGTAACACCCTCATCTTGAATCTCGTGGTCCTTCATAGCTAACTTATGATAATGTATCTGAATAGGTTTTGCTACCAAATTATATATCTGTTATTTCACAGTGTTAGTCAGCCTGTTTGAAACTTTGCACTTCCTTGTACATTGAAGGAATGTTCTCCATGCTCTACATCCTTGATAGTATGTGATATCACATGAGGTTTTTATCTTAGGGATTTTGAGGGGTATAATATTGAATGCCAGGGTCATTTTGATTTGCATTACCTTGAAGACGAAGGATGTTGAACACTTCATTAATCTATACCCTATTCTTTACAAAAGCTATCAGCACTTATTTTAAATTGAAATATGGAATATTTATCTATGTATACATTTGATTGTTGTTTAAATTTTGCATATGCTACATTTAGTGCAGTGATTTCTATGGATATTAAATATGTCTGATAGAGAATCTCACTTTGCTACCATCTGATACTTCAAATTCTTTACTGAAACCATGCTTCCTCTAAGCAACATGAGAAGATCAAAACAGATGCAGACCACCACACTTAGCCAGCGGTATTATAAAATCTCTTTATTACTGACTTCCATTTTAGCTTGCTTGTGTATAAATTGAATTAAAATTTTAGATTTTCTCATTTACTATGGGTTTGCTTAAATTACACTTACATCTAACTATATTTTTATTACTTGCCATGATTTTAAAATTTGCATCAAAATATTTAAACACTAGAATATATTTTGTAATATATTTTTATGATTTACAGCAATACTTAATTTAAATATTTAATTACATCATTCTACTCCCCAATATTCTTCAGACCTTCTAACAATTACACTCAATTTTAAGCTGTTTATCCCCACTAAAAAACATATTCAAACACCTAAAATCAGGAAAGTAAACCACACTGAAAACAATCAAAAACAAAAACAATAATAAGCCAAAAAAGAACAAAAAGAAAGAAGCACTAAACTATAATCATGTCAACACACACTCAATAATTCAGAAAATAGTGCTGTGTATTTATTTGTTTATTTATTTATCTATTTATTTTTATTGGTTATTTTGTTATTTACCATACAGATGTCATCCTCTGTCCCCTTTCCCCCTCCCTAGAACCCCATATCCTATCCCCCCTGCTCCTTTAGCATTTATACCATTTTGATTGCATGCATGTATTAAGGTCAGTTCTTGGTTGAGATTCTAGCAATACAATAGATATAAATAGTCAAGGAACAAGCAACACAATAAACACAAATAGTCACAGAAAAACAAAGCATTAAACTCAATTATGTGAACACTCCCTTCATTGCTGTGTCTAAGTGCTTAAAGGATGACCAACGTATCTGAGCCTACTTCCCTGTTCTAGCCTAAGGTCATTTTCATGTCTGACGTCTGCTTCCTTGTTCTAGCCTAAAATTTAGATTCCTGTCTGAAATTAGTTCTTTGTTCTAGCATAATATTTAGGTTACTACCTTACTTCTTTGTTCTAGTCTAAGTATTAGATTCCTACCTGAAATTACTTCTCTGTTCTAGCCTAATGTCAGATTCCTGCCTGAAGCCTATTTCCTTATCCTCTGCCAATGTCATATTCCTGACAAGCAACCCATTTCCATGTCCTTGGCCCATGTCAGATTCTTGCCAAGAAGCCCCAAAAGCTCTCTGTGTCTCCCTCTTTTTTATTTCATTAAGACAGAGCCTGCCTTAGGTCATTCTAAGATGACTTTCCTTACCCAACATGGAATATTCACTCTCAAAAGCAATTCTCTTCTGTCTTAGATTGATAAGGCTCTGTGCATAATCTCACCCACCCTTGGCTTGCCAGCCTGTTAGTTTAATAACTTTATGGGGGTCCATTTTTAGGTTCAAGACATGTACTTGGCTGCCAACATGTTAGTATTGCTGAAAGTCTTTAACACAATGGGCAGGAATAAAAGTATTCCAAGGACAAAAAGGGCTAGCATGATCAAGGTATAATATGCCATTTTTGAAGTTTGACCAAAATAGAAATAGTCATCTCAAGTCACAGATAATTTTATCTGCAGTATCTATCTTATCAACTCTCAGCAGAGCAGCATTCTTGAAATTCATAAACTACATATATATCCTTAAAACATCCTGATAGGTGTTGGAATTATGCCAAATATACTACATGTGTCATTGAACTTCTTCCTAATTATAATGGATACCACTGTAAATTGTAGAACTTACGTGAATCCAAAGCTATTTGGCATGAATTATTTATTAATCAGCTACTGCTAAAAAAGACCTATCCTTATTGATGTATCTTCTTTCAATTTTTCTGGAAAATTAGATTTTATATTTCTGAGTTGTTATAAGTGAAAGTTCAGTTTTTAAACATTATTCTAGTGCCTATATTTTCTATTATTTAATTATTTATTCATTCATTCATGCATTTATTTGACTATTTGTTCATTTTTTAATATAGGAAATTAAATATATTAAAATAAGACAAAACTGTCTATTATATTTATATACTAATCAATACTAGCATGGAGTTACTACATGCCTCAATGTAACAGCATTTTAATGATAATTGGGTCCCAAAAACTGTATGCAGAACAGGATCTACAGGAAGCATCTAGAAATCTGCTCCCAGATAATTCTGATTGTTTAATAAAGATGCCAGCAGTGAATAGCTGGGGAGGAGCTACAGCTGCAGTATTAAATGACCTTAGGTTTCGAACCATGAGGAAAAAAGAGAGGCAGAGGGATGCCATGCCTGAGAACTATGCAGTGGAGAAAAGCAGAGCTGCTAAGTCAAGAGCACTGGAGAATATGTCCCAGAAGACTGCTCAATTAGATAAATAGCATACAAAGTAGAACTAAGAAATTATTTATTATTAACTCAGAGTTGTTTGGGGAGGTAGATTTTAATTGTGTAATCATTAGGCAGTTACTCAGCTCTTGTGGTGCTTAAATCATATCAAATGCAAAAACTGTGCATGTCCTTCAATCTGGAACACAAACCTTGAGTCTGGTAGTCACCACAGGAGAAATTTATTTTGAAGTTAATTCTAAAACTACCATAATGACATAGGAAAAAATAAACCAACAGAAAGATATGAGTCCAAGACAAGGCACAAGAATGAGAAAACCACTTATGTGTACACTCAGGCATCCCATAAAATTCCTTAAATTGAAATCATAGTATTTGTGAAAAGGACATAGTACATTATCAAATACCCTGGAATGAAGTAGTGTAAGTTCTATGTGGGCACTGACTTGACATCTCCATTTAAATGAATTTTTTCGTCTTTTTTATTGGATATTTTATTTATTTACATTTCACATGCCATCTCCTTTTTCTCATTTCCCACCCTAGAAAACCCATATCCCATCTCCTTCCTTATTTTGATTTTATACCATATTAATTAACATGCCAGTGTTAAGGTAAGTACTAGGCTGCATAACTAGCAATACAATAAATGCAAATAGACAAAGACGAAGCAAGAAAAGAAACACAAGTAGCCAAAGAACAAGCAAGGCAATAAACAAAATTCTGTGTACACACCTGGGATCACTGATTCTAAGGTATTATCAGGATAATAAAAATATTTGAGCCAAATTCCCTGTCTTAGCCCAAAATTATTTTCATGTCTGAGACTGCTTCCTTTTTCTAGCCTAAAATTTAGATTCCTGCCTGAAATTACTTCTTTGTTCTAGACTAATGTCAGATTCCTGCCTGAAGCAGACTTCCTTGTCATTGGTGCATGTCAGATTCTTGCCAGGCAGCTCCAAAACTCTCTGCCTCTTACACATTTTTATTTCATTTATAAGACTGAGCTTGTCTTAAGTCATTCTGTCTTCCTTACCCCACATGGAATATGCATGATCAAAAGCAATTCACTTCTGTCTTAGGTTGGTAAGGCTCTGTTCACAATCTTACCTGTCCTTGGCTTGCTACCCTATTAATTTAATAACTATGTCTGGGGAATCATTTTCAGTTTAAAGGCATGTACTTTGGATGCCAACACATTGATGTTGTTAAAGACAAGCTTTAAGATGATAGGCAAAATTACAAGTAATCTCAGGACAAAAAAAGTTTACCATGATCAAGCTATATATGACACACTTGAAGCTTGACCAAAAGAAATACTGACCTCAGGCCACGAGTAATTATATCAGCAGTATATGCCTCATCTATGCTGACTAGAGCAGCATTCTTTAAATTCAAAATTTCAGTATGCAATGTTAAAATATCCAGAGAGGTTTTAGAGTTGTGTCAAATACACTACTATTGTCTTTAAACTATTTCCTAACTATAATTCTACCACTGTAAATTTTAGAACTAACATGAATCCAGTGGCATTTGGCATGACATTCAAGGTGGCTCCTTACTCTTAAAGTCTGAAACTTTTTCCAATAATTTGAATAGGATAAAGAGTGTCAATGAATAATTCAAAACTTGCATCTAAATACCTTGTATATTCAACACATTAGTAACACTTTTTACTAAATGATTAACAAAAGTAGCTGCCTTAACTTCTGTGTGAAAGCAATTACAAAAGCAGTGGTGCTAGCTTTTAATGTAATTAAAGCTTTTATACCAGCAATAATCAAGCTCCCTACCTGCTTGCTTCTGCTTAAAGCTTGACTCGTTTCTTACAGTATTGCAAGCTTTTTTCAGAAGACCAAGGTTCTGTGATACTCAGGGCAATGAAACAATAGCTGGTTGATATACCTCAGTAACTAACATGCCATATTTCAACGCAATAACACAATTATAAAGCATACAATAAATACAACTTACATTACATTCTGTAGAAGAAACAAAATTAATTTTAACTTGACAATTAAAAGAGCCTTAACACATGTACTAACACTCATTTGAAATACAGATCCTGTCCCAAAGTTATCTTTTGCTAACATAACATCATAGAGAACTGCAGCTAACTTCCAAATATATCTCTGAAAATGTCCAGAATCAGTCTTCAAAATGAAATCTGTTAGTCCCAATATTGGATTGATTTCTATACCAGTACATGATTGAGTTCAAATAACTTGTCACATTTAAGAAAAATGTAAGAGTCAATGTAACATCTCTTTTTGGTTCTTTGTTCCTCAAGGTCTAAAAACTTAAGGGAAACTAACTTTTCCCATGAGGAGTATAGCTAAGCAAAGGTGGGTTGGGAACATATATCCAATACAGGTTCCCAGTCACCATTGTCAAGACCTTCAACAAGTTCCCAGGTCAGTGTCATTCTTTGTCCAGTCATCAGCATGTCTCACCCATTGCTCTGCTGGACACCATGCTCCTTCAGCATATTGCAGAAAATAAACCGAAGTATTATCGTCATCAGTAGGGCCTTGCTGTCAGTTTGAGGAGAGAACCCTATAGTCTTGGCAATGACTTGTATAGTTTGGAAATTTCTGTTTTATTTATGATGGCCCTCTTAGCCCATAACTCAATTTTGTTTGTTTGTTTTTTTTCGAGACAGGGTTTCTCTGTGTAGTCCTGGCTGCCCTGGAACTCACTCTGTATAACAGGCTGGCGTCGAACTCAGAAATCCACCTGCCTCTGTCTCCCAAGTGCTGGGATTAAAGGCTTGTGCCACCACCACCTGGGCTATAACTCAATTAAATGTAAACCAATTTCTGTATTCAAAGCTTTGTTTGTTGAAAACTAATGACCAATTAAGGTACATATTTGGTGATTTCATTTAGATCACACACAAACACTCACACACACACACACACATGTACAAGCAAACAAGTACAACTTATAACATTTTGATTGAAATAGCTTTGTACAACGAAAGCAAAAATTGAAGAGTTCTCACATTGACAAGGCAGGAGTTGATATGCTGTTTTTAATGAACAGGTGGCAATGGACTACCTCAACAACTTGGAACTTGGACCTAATTTCAGTAGAAGCTTTGCACTTGGGATCTGCTCAAGGAGATGGGTGTCTTGAAGGGTTAATTTAATGTAATTGGAGGAGACAGAAACCAAGAAATTTTCAAGGTTTGCTGTGCTAATCTTATTTGGAATTTCCTCATTATTCAATTGTGATTACATTAAGCCTAGTAAGGAGATATATAACTTTATACACACACACATACACACATTTATATGTGTGTATGTGTGTGTGTGTGTATGTGTATGTATACGTATACATATATATGTATACATATGGACTATATTTTTTAAACACCAAGTGCCTAAATATAATTTGGTAACTGAGAGAATTTTTTCAAAAACATGTATTATACCATGTTATATGTTATCTCAGCAATCTAATATTAAGGGAGGAATACATAATCCATGATTAGGAGCATCCTCTCACACTACCACCAGACAAGACAGTCCTCTGACACATTATATGTGCTGGGAGGCCATGGTTGAACCCAAATATGATCTTCGGTTGGTGACTTAGGTTCCTTGCGCTCTGAGGCATCTGCATTAATTGATACTCTTATTCTATAATGGTGTTGCAATCACCTTTAGCTCCTTCAGCCCTACCCCTAACTCTTAGATAGGGGTGCCTCTCATCAGTCCAATGGTTTGCTGTAAGTACATAAAGCTCTGTCTCAGTCAGCTGGTGGTATAGTCTCTCATATGACAGAAATTCTAGGCTTCTCTCTATGAGCAAAACATGGCATCATTAAGAGTGTCAGAGTTTGTGGGGAGGCACCAAACCCTAACATTTCTTTTTCACAGCTTAGTAAATGAGTGACATCTTACCTCCTTCTGTGAGTTTGCCTGGAATGAAAGAGTTTGATGTGTTGAAGATTATAGAGATTTATATCTCAAAAACCTCATGAAAACATTTAGCTGTTATACAATTTCTCCTCATTTTCTTCTTCTTGTCCTGTTTCAGTAGGAAGTAGGATTTCCCCAGAATCATAGAGCATGCTAGATGCCCGTGGAAACACAATATTGTGGATCCATCCATTTAGATCTCTCTCTCTCTCTCTCTCTCTCTCTCTCTCTCTCTCTCTCTCTCTCTGTCTCTCTCTCTAAAGCTATCTGTCAATCTATCAATCAGTTATTTGTTTCCTTTAAAACAATTGAGTGCAACTAATTCTGATTGTATGTATATATGTATTACATCATTGACTCTTATATTGACACCCGAAAAACAGTCCTGCAGACCTCCCAAAATATCTATCTCTATGCTACATTTATCTAATGTAAATATTCTCAAAGCATATAAGAGAAACTCCATTTCCCATCCCTTCTGGACTCAAATATTTGTTTGAATTCACTTTCTATACATTTTATTCTGCAGACTAGCTGCAAGAGTGGATAGGGCCTGAGAAGGAGCAATACAGCAGGTGACATGGGATCAGTTGCAGTGGAGATCAGCTTGAATTTTCTCTGCACCACTGAGGATATTTTGTCTTCGTCTGGAATCAAAGGAGAAAGAAACTTTTCCATAGGCCACAGGGTTTATTTACATTTTCTACAGACATGATTACACCATTTTTTAAATTTCATTTTGAAGAATTTTAAAGATATAATTAAGCTAAGAGAATGAAGAGTTGACTGCCTGGCATTGCAAAGACCGTATATAATAGTTTCCCTATGTTTCCTTTTCATAGATAAGAATTTTTTATCTGTTTTGCCTGATATTTAATGACTTGAGAATTTTTTGTTTGTTTCTTGAGTCAGGGTTTCTCTGTGTAGTACTGGCTGTTCTGGGACTCACTCTGGCTTCAAACTCAGATATCAGTCTGCCTCTGCCTCCCAAGGGTGGGATTAAAGGCATGTTCCACCACTGCCCGGCATGACTTTGGAATTTTGACCCAACAAAATCAAATTATAGTAGCTTTTAATTATTAAGACTTTAGGTTCCATTCTTTTCATGTCTGAGCCTTAACAAACATCATACTAAACTGAAGATCTAGTATCACAATGACACTTTGTAATCTATAAATATAGTTAGTAAAGCACCTAGAAACTTTCCTGATTCTTGTATGACATATTACTATAGTTTCACAGATGATTTAGTTTATAAAAACGTACAGCTCATAAACATGATAAACAATGTACTAACAGTGTAAACAGTTTAATGTCTATAAATTAACATATACCAACTTAAACGTATCTTTAGCAACCTGTTTCCTTGGTCAGCTCATGTCATGTGTTTTTCATATCTCAGAATCAAATCACGTCACATGGTTTAAGATTAACTAACACAGACTTATAATCACTAACAACAAGTTATGAATTTTAACCATGTCCAATATTTAATAAGTTAATAATCCTGTTTTTTACACAGCCCTCCTAACTGAACCAATACACCCCCACACTCTTAACATGTTAAATTTTCTTTCTCTCACTTTGAGATGCATTTATCTTCGTGACCTTCACAAATCTTTTAATTTATACACTACTGAAAAGTAGGGAATGATTCTAAAGTTGTTGGATAAATTGAGAGGACCCACTCTCACACTCCTTAACTACCTTTCTATACTGCTATATACATCAGTTACAGGACATAAGGTTTTCTCACAATACTAGCTGCAGCCTGCCTACTGTCCCAGGAAGCTTCTAACTTTATTTTTGTTTGATCTTTCTCTTTTTTCTCACTACACTGGTTCAAGGAATTCCTATCACACAGCAGTTTCTCCATTCGGTCCCCATTCTAAGCTTCATGTTCTTTACATTACCTTTCTAGAAAATGCCAATATCTCAATTTGTTTCTGCCCTCTACTCAACTCCATTACTCCTCTTCAAATGGCTACTGTGTTAGAATAAACAGTGCCTTCCTGGACAAATCATACCAAGCCAGCAGTGGTCTCATGTGGGAGGCTTTATTAACACAGGAGCTTCTGAGGGTGATTGAGGGGAGGGAGGATATGAAGAAAAGAAAGAGCTATGGCTCTATTAATCGCGGCTTGCATCTTTAATTTAGGATGTGACTCCGGTGATGCATTCACAGAGGGATGCAAGAAGGGTGGCCAGGGCAACAGAAACAGGAACAGTGCTGTTGCCGAGAGATGACATCATTCCTGTGTCCAAGAGCTGGTTGCAATAGCTTCTGGATGTCCACAGATGCACCCGATGCTCACAAGAACCCTCAACATTGCAGCCTAGCTGCAGTTTAACTATCTTCTCTTGAAATTCAAAAATTTTGTTTACTGTGCCATCCTGACTGTACTTGGTTTATAGAGAGAAGTTCTATATGCCACATCTACTGCCAATGGGCATGTAATCTTAAGGATACCTTAAGCATTGTATTTTCCTATATAGGTGGCAGTAAGTCATTGCTGGTGTCATCAAGCCCCTAATAATGATATATCTTTGGGAAATTTTTTTTCAGGAAACATCTAAAACAGCAAGCCAATATTTCTATATTTGTATCCTACCACAACTTGTTTTTATTTGTCAGGAGAGAAGTTAACTTCTTCCCTAATTTACATCTTTTACCAATGGTCCTAAAATCTTAAAGATACTTAAAATTTTTTATCTTGCCAAACAGGTGCCATTTAAGGCTGCAATTAACCATGCCGCTCTCCTTCCAAAAATTACTACCATCTCACACTTCTGTCTAGAAACACATGAAACACTTTATCTACAGCAGTCCTCAATTTTCTATTTCCCCTCCATTACAGATTAACTATACTAGGAGCAGTCATGAGTCCTCAGGGCTTGTTTCTTGTAAAGAACAGGTAGAATCCCCCTAACTGACATACAAAATCCTTCATGACAGCTATGTATATATCTTTTCATACTGAGGGACAACCCGTCCTCCTGATTTTTTCAACTCTTTTTGTTCCACCCAGCCTTTTGTCCTCCTAGGGGTGTCATTCAGATATTATCCATCTACACTCCAACCTTCCCAAATGGGTCTTATGACACCAAATTCACTTAAATATCACCATTTATAGGGTAGTTTTTCTGTGGAGGACTGAGAGATATTTCACACATCTCTCTCCTTACCTAAATAACTAGTACAGTAATATCTTCTTACTATGGAATACACTTTCTTAGGATTGGTAGAAATATTTCCCTTTTACAGTTTAGACCACATAAGTAGTTTGCACCTCATGGATATCTTATACAAATTTTAGCCTTCCTAGGTCCATAAAATCAGATAAGGGCCCTGCATTCAATTCTAAAGTTACTGTGTCTTGAAAGTGTTATTGTATCCATATTTACTGTATAACAAAATCTCAGATAAAATGTAAAGAAATAATGAACAGAATTACTAAGACTCATTTATCAAGACAGTCATTTAAATTTCACATGTATTAGCTTTTGCTCAAGGCCACACTGAGAAGAGCAATTTCTTGGGACAAGTAATAATATTCTTTAAAAAAAAAAAACAAATGATAAGGAACAACAATTAAGATGGGCTCCTGAGAGCCAGGCAGTGATGGTGCCTGCCTTTAATCCCAGCACTTGGGAGGCAGAGGCAGGCAGATTTCTGAGTTCAAGGCCAGCCTGGTCTACAAAGTGAGTTCCAGGACAGCCAGGACTACACAGAGAAACCCTGTCTCAGAAGCCCCCCCCCCCAGAAAAAAAAGAAAAGAAAAAAAAAGAAAGATGGGCTCCTGAACCCTTATCTGATAAGCACAGCTCCTAGTCTGTAGGACCTCTGAAGGTAAAGCTCTGTTACCTACAGATCATCCCTGAGTTATACTTCCTTTCTCACTCTACAGCTGGGGCTGTCCTTATTCTTCCAAACTTCCAGTTAACAGGAACATTACAAGACTAGAAATTCCAGATATAAGCCATCAAAAGTAGGAGACTGCTTGGTTATTTCAGTCTAGACTCTGAATATCCCTATGGCATCTCTCTAACTTTGTTGCATAAGCAACCTGTTTTTGTAACTTTGGAAAAGAACAGCCTAAGTTGAATATAAGTGGCAACCCAAAATATCTTTATCTTTTCCAAGATCAAACAAACATAGCCTATAGAGACAATCACTCCTGGGTCTGGTGCCCACATTGCAGCAGAAAGTACCGTTATTCTGATCCAGGGAATGACATATAATCTCAAGAGGCCTCCCATGACAGCCTTCACGATTTGAGATGCATGGAGTAAAACAAGGGCCCAAAGGACTATGGGACAGATCTTTGCAGATAAGTTGAGGGCTGGTCTGTGAGGGTGAGGGATATTAGTAATGTTTAGATCTTTTGAGGAAGCATGCGATACCCTTCTAGATAATATAGTAGAGAACAGTCAACAGTCTGAAAGCATCTTACCATCCATTGTGTGAGTCCCTACCCCCTTTTTGACGTTTTGAAAGTGAGTTTCTCTGTGAAGACATGACTTCCTAGAACTTACTCTGGCATTTTAATCCAGACTTTGGAAAGCCTATTTTATATGAATTTCTGACACTTCTCCACAACTTCGGTAGTAACATTGTGCCACCTGATGTAACTTAATGCCTCCTTTGTGTTTCTTTGTAAGAGTTGTTGTTGGTGATTGTTCCACTCACACATGCAATCCTAAACTCTAAGTTCTGTAACCTTAAAAGCACTTTCTCTGCTTCAGCATGGTTAATCCTAAGATTTTTGAGGACAAAATGACTGAGTCCCTGGTTATCCAAATTAAACTAAACTGTATTTGAATGCATTTCAGGATGGGCATCTGTCTCCCCTAACTCAGGGATTTGAGCAGTCTTCACTGGCTATTTGAAGTTATTCTTATAGAGGAGATAAGGGAGATAATGGAGACAAGATGGTAGTATTGATGATTGACCGTTAAAGTGATACAAAGAGAAGAAGAGAGACAAAAGCAAGAGAAAGAGAGAGAGAGAGAGAGAGAGAGAGAGAGAGAGAGAGAGAGAGAGAAACAGAGAGAGACAGAGACAGAGAGAGACAGAGAGAGACAGAAAGACAGAAAGAGAGACAGAGAGAGAGACTGAGAGACATACAGACAGACAGAGACAGAGACAGACATAAAGAGAAAGCAACAGAGAGAGACAGAGCAAGATAGAAGATAGAGACATTACAGAGGCTGGCCACGGACTCATGGAGAGAATGAAGGGAGGGGAAAGTGTAGAGAAAAAGAAAGGGATCAGGGATAGAAGAGAGTCAGAAAGAGATAGAAATGAGGGTAAGGAGAGAGAGGAGGAGCCAAAGAGCCCTTTTTATACAACGAGCCAGGTTTTTCTACCTGGTTTTTACCAGATAACTGCTGAGCAGAGCATAGAAAGAATATTAATGTTCTTCAATAAATTAGAAATTAGAAAGAGTTGAGGGTGACACAGGAATAGAGTCACAGTGACCTTCATCCTGCTGACTTTGGTGCCACAAGTCTCTGAGAATCATAAGAAGATGGGGATGGGGATGTTGGTGCAGTCTTAGGAGTTTTGATTGGTTTATTTCTGTCCAGCATCTATATAATCCTATGTGGATAGTAGGATCAAGTGCAGTAGAAGAATTTACGTCTCTGAGAGCAGGCTGTAACTTTTGTGAGTTGCTTCTATGTAGCTGTCTGGAATATAGATTTTGAGTAACACAAGGCCTTGATAAGGTGCTGAAATATTTATGTAATGTAGAGAATTGTGTTATGCACAATGGCATGAAATACTCTTTTTACATGTAAGTTTGAAACCCTTAGGTCTTTGTGGTTGACATAAGAGGAGTCCCAATCCCAGAGAACAAATGAGGAAATACCACCATCTGGAAGAGGTAACATTTAGACACTTGGGCTACTTATTGGCAGGTGTACTTATCTTGATGAAGTCTATTTGGTCCCTAAGAGATAGACCTTAGTGGGTTTCCTGTATCTTATGAGTTTACAAAAGAAATATGGTTGATATCAGCATAAATATTTTTTAAAATGAGTTTAGGGATTACAAAAACCTTTCTTGAGAAGAAGAAGCAAGAAATATGTACACACGTACATACATACATGTATACATATATATGTGTATTTGAAATATTTTTCATTATGATATATATAATTTAGAAGACAATTAACGGGAGCTCAATTTGATGACCTTATGCCTTATGTATATGATGCTTGATCATATAGTTTAGCATATGAAACACCTTAAGTCAAATGTTAAAAGGCAACCAAAGAAAATTTATATTTGTAACTATGATAGCAGACATTAGAGATTTAGCATGAGAAATGTTTTAGGTCTAATAGTAAAATGTAACCAAAGGAAACATACTTATAACTATGATAGTTAACTGTGTAGATTTTGAATGAGATACCCTTTAGGTCTATGTGTAGAAGTTAAACAAAGGAAACTTACAGTTTGAACTTAGAATTGTAAAAATTGGATGGTATGGTATAATGTTTTGTTAGAAATTAGAGGATTTATCAGAACTTCATTGGTTATTTTTACCTTTGAAATTTCTATTTAGCCATGGCATATCAAGTGGAAGTAATGTGAAACATTTTCTCATTGTAATCTGAGTTTATATAAGGAAGAAGTAGAAATTTACATCTTTGAAATGTTATATCTGAACTTGTTTAAACTTTATCATGAAGCCAGTAAGTAAGGCAAATCTGTCTGGCTTTTAGATGAGAAATCTAGTATTCTTAACTCGTCAAGAAATTGAGTAATGACATA
Source organism: Grammomys surdaster (assembly GCF_004785775.1). NCBI lineage: Eukaryota > Metazoa > Chordata > Mammalia > Rodentia > Muridae > Grammomys > Grammomys surdaster. The sequence goes on along the minus strand of NW_021619765.1, from coordinate 218,558 downwards.
ATGATGCAGTTGAATACCTTGGGCTAATGAAGTAGAGATCTGTTTTCTAGCTGTCACACTGAAGTTACCTTGGCTGTCAATGTGCTAAGAAATCTATGGAGAATAAATTATAATCTTGATATAATATATTAATTAAAATGACAGAGGTTGATCTGTTGTCCACTACCTAAACAGTTTCTAGGTGCTTATGGTCTCCATCACAACTTGGGCAGAGTCAGTCTGGCCATCAGGTCCAGAAGAAGAGAAGCTTTTCCCTGTAGATTAGGAACATGGGAGAAATCATTCACATTGCAGTAGGTAATATGTGACATGGGTGTCCTCTGTCCACAATTTAGACCAAGTCCTGGCATTGAGAAAAGCAATGGATTATCGTTCCTCAATGGTCATCATACCAAAATCCAGAAAGTCTTGTCATTGTGTTCATATCTTCTTAGAAAATATAATGGCTGGTTTTGTGTATCAAATTGATACAAACAGGATTCATCACAGAGAAAGGAGCCTCCCTTGAGGAAATGGCTCCATGAGATAGAGCCATAAGGCATTTTCTCATGTAGTGATCAAGTATGGGAGGGTTCATTGTGGGTTTTGCTATTTATGGGCTGGTAGTCCTGGATTATATAAGAAAGCAAGCTGAAGAAACAAGTGGAAGCAAGCCAATAGACAGCATCCATCCATGGCTTCTGTATCAGTTCCTGCCTCCAGGTTCCTACAGTGTGTGAAATCCAGTCTTGGTGGTTTTAGTGATAAATAGCAATATAAAATTTTAGCTGAGTAAACTTTTCCTCCACAAATTGCTTCTTGGTCATGATGATTTTTGCAGGAATAGAAACCCTGACTAAGACAAGTTGGTGCTCAGAGTAGGGTATTCCTGTGACAGGAGGACTGTGTTTTAGTAAGGACTTTGGAAGGACTTTAAAACTTTGTGCTAAAATAGCTATTGGGAGTTAAGAGCCCTGTGACTTCCTCTGTAGGAGCTTGGAAGAAAATATTGAGAGCAGGGCAAATGATGGAAGCCTAGTTTGTGAAATTCCAGAAGGAAGATTAGAGACTCTAAGAAAGGGCTGTTGCTATTTTGATTGTGAAGATAATGTAGTTTTGGTTAGCTGTGGCTGAAGAATCAGCTCTTATTAACAAGATATCAGAACTATTAAAGAGAAACTTTTGCATTACTGGGATGATTGATGCTTGTTAGCTGAGGCTAGTAATTTAGCAGTGATTAAGAAGAGACCAGCACTCTAAGGTGGAATCTTCTGCAAAGTATTTTCCTGAGATCACAGAGAAGCAGTGTCACAGAAGCAGTCATGGTTGGACCTAATGTTGACAGCCAGACTTGGTAATGTATAACAGTCAACCAAATCGTACTGGTTTTGACTGCATGAAGGCTGGATGCCCCAGGGGGTGGGAATTTTGAGGGTGGGGAGGTGGGAGTGGGGGGGTAGATAGAGGTTACATCCACAGAGAAGAAGGAGGAGGGGTGAGAGGATTGGGGGTTCCTGGGTGGGTGGGGGATGGGGTAAGGGGACAACATAGGAAATGTAAATAAAACATCCAATAAAAATTAAAAAAAGAAAAGAAAAAAAAGAAACATGAAAGGGTAGGTAGCATCTGATATTTGGCACTGTGAGAGTCTAGTAGGGGCCACTGGTGAATGTACAGACTCAGAGGAAATTGAAAGCTCAGGACTGAAATGGTCATGGAGAGAATTTGAGGCTGAGCCCCATGAAAAGAGCCTATGTATGATTATTCGTGAAATTGCTGTCCAGTCGTAGCAAAAAATGGCAGTGTTTTATAGATACCAGTACCATGAGAAGACTCCCAAAAACAAGAACAGCAGAGGATCAAGGTGTATGCTACAAAGAGCACAGTTGTAGAAGTGACCAGTAGCTCATTAGTGGAACACAGACATTTGACAAGTTAGAGTTTTATTTATCTTTTGAATGTGACTGTGCCATAATAATTTTTCCTCTTGAAGGAAAGGAAGGATTTTAGTGGCACACACAGTTACAAGACTTTGAATTGCAAAAAGACTTTGAATTTTTAATGAGATTCGATATATTAAAGGGATTGAAAATTTAATATGTAAGAATTCAAAAAAATCTGTGGGACATTTAAAGTTGTTTGGATCTTGTGGGAGAATAAAAATGTAAGTGTTAAGGCTTAATAGTAATGTGCCTGTGTAAAATAGACAAGGGGTTAATTGTACTGACTGGTTTTGTATGTCGAACTGACTCAAACTAGAGTTATCACACAGAAAGGAGCCTCCCTTGATGAAATGCCTCCATGAGATTAAGCTTTAAGACAGGGCCCATTGTGGGTGTGGCCAACCTTGGGCTGGTAATCCTGGATTCTATAAGAAAGAAAGCTGAACAAGCCAGGGGAAGCAAGCCAGTAAGTAGCGTCCTTCCATGGCTTCTGCATCAACTCCTGCCCAAGATTGCTTCCCTGTGAGAGTTCCAGTCCTGTTGGAGTACAGCCTAAACACAAGATTGGAATTCTAAACTGGAAGCAGAGATATCTGGAAGGCACATAATAAATATACACAGACTACTTTTTGGTTACAACCTGACAGGCAATTTTTCAAGGTTTAAAGTTTCTCTCTCTTCTCTCTCACTCTCTGCTTTCTTTCTCTCTTGTTCATTCACTTGCAGCTTGAGGCTGCACACACTGCATTCTCCCGCACACTCTGCTTTCTTTTGTGTGCTTTCTTTTCTTGAACTCTCATATTTTTATACACCAGTATGTGCTCCCCTCTCACTCTCACATACTCTTCACACACATCTCATATACACAACACACACACTACATGCCCTCTCCTTTCATTCTCCATACACACCTCACATTCTCTCTTCACTCACTCTTCACAGGTTCTTCTCATGCTCTCTCATCTTTTTCTTGCCCAGACTTTTACTGATACGCCAAATGCAGGTAGAAAAACAAGACATTGTATAATCAATGCCAAATTAAATTCAAAAGAATAACCAAGTCTCACAAAGAACTAAGAATTACAATTGTTCCCCAAAGTTTCAAGCTTCCTTATTTCCAGGACTGTAGCCAAAATAATAATAATCATTGCAAACATATCATTATTTAAAGTGTAACTTTTAACTTATTATATTTCAGAGCTCAGATCTCCAAGGTCAGCTACTTGATTTTTCCTGTGAATCTCTAGTGATAAATGACATGGGCAAAGCTGCCAGGCAGTGGCCGGAAAGAATCAAATGAACCTTTGACTCAGTAGTTCCACTTCTATGCATTGCACACAGTGACTCTCCTAAGAGTCCCATTGTTTGATTTACTTTTACTAGTATAAGATTTTATGTATTCTATACTTCCTTATTTAAAAAACACTCTTAAATGTTATGCAGAACTTATTTCATACATTTGATAGATTTTTCCTTTTTCGTAGTCCCAGTATTGGCTCTGTGTCATTTTGAAATAATCTACTTATAAAAATGATATCATCTCTTCTCATTTATCTACAGGACAGGTTAGGGACACAAAGACTACCTTATGTTGGAGGACTGATAATGAGATTCCAAATAGACTAAAAATGATGGCAATAGGCAACCATAGATCAAGACATCTTCTTTCTTATATCTCCTGGTTAATAATACAAATATTTTTGTGAGTTACTTCTAGTCTATTACAAGAATGAGAAAAAAATGTGAATGTCTAATACACAATTAAAACTTTTCAGAGACATGGTCAAATATCTCTGGAGCTATTTCCCTTTGTGAAATAACATGGGATAATACAGGATCACCTATTGGCATACAGCATATTCTCATAATCTGAGAAAAAAACTAATAGTGACTATGTATATCTTGAATATGTTAGGTAATACATAAGTTTTGTTTCAGTTTTTAATCAATGAATGACCACTTATATATCCAGAATGGAATTTATTTAGTCTTTAATAAAGTTGGCTGTTTCTCCCAACATCTTTTCTTGATCCTTTCTGTTGAATACCACTCATGTGTCCTTGAGATATTCGTAGAATCTAAAAGGAAAGGAGCATAATTTCTGTTACATGACATTCCCTGTTTTGATAGTCTGAGTCAAAAATCAAGATCAAATTTATAATATCTATACTGAGTATAAAGACAGTGTATGCCTGTAATCCAGCAATTGATATTGAATTGATATTGAACCAGCTGCAAATTTCCTATATATTATAAAATGCCATGACAAATTTTATAGAGAAACTAATATATTTCACTTTACATATGTGTATATGTTTATATATATATATATATTTGTGTGTGTGTGTGTGTGTGTGTGTGTGTGTGTGTGTGTATGTGTGTGTGTGTATGGTGATGTGCTGTATGACTATAGATTGAAGGTATGACATGGAGAAGTGGGCTTTATTTTGTACTTCAATACTATCAAATATATTTGTCTCAAATTATCTCTGAAGCAGCCATCTCCAATATAGGCTGTCCCCTATCCTCTGACAGAAAAGAAGAGTTAGTACAATGTTAAAAGTGTAAAGGCATTGTTGTTTTCTTTATTTTCATGATATAATGAAAAGTATATAATGGAAAATTTTCCAGCGTCATATTTTTTGTCTGCTACTTTCATTCACTGAAAAGTTATAAGCATGTTTTGATAATGTATGCTCTTTGTGATGATTGCCTTTTTTTGTATAGAGTTTTCCTCACAGTACAAGAAAACACATAGATAAAAAGAAAAGAGCATATAATTTTTTGCATTTACTTTATTTCCTACATGAATGAAGTAGTTAAATCATTTCACACAAAATCTTCCACATCCGATTCATCCAAGGTCTTTCAAACCATGATTTTATATATATCTCCTCTATGCCATTAGAGTTAACTTGCTCATCAATAACCCTTAGCTAAAACGTTCCATGCTCCATCTTCACAACTGTTATCTCTAATTGGCCAGTCCTCATTGTTATATTTTTGTCATTCCTGGTTTACATTTTCTTGCCCTCACTTCATCATAGTTTCCTGCCACCCAACACAATTCCAGAAACCAAATCTATGATGATCACTTTTCTACCCTTCTCAGGTTTATAAGCATCTTGAGTCATCAATCAGCAATAAGTTCAGGGCAAGCTTATACAGCAGTGATTGAGTTTATGTTCAGTTTCTTTCACCTCTAGTAACAACCAGGTCGTGGAGGCCCAGTATTTAATAGTTTAATGTATAGCAAAAGAACAATCTTCAACAATTCCCCGTTTTTGTCTAAATAAAAAAAAAACACTCTTTCTCTCATACTAATAAACAATACACAGTAGGAACTATTATGAAATTATTATGAAAGTTTTTAGGTATGTATTGTATTTAAAAAGCTCAATCTGTTTGCCTTGGGCAATTTAGGAGAAACTATTTTGATATCTATCCTAGTTTGGTGAGAGCAGAGTTTTTTATATGAATAAATTTTGATCTTAAAAATATTTTCTTAGATCTAAAATACCTACCTAAATATTAAACAACTTGAATTTAATTGTAGGACGATAGACATCTAGTCTTCATTCACACCAGAGACCTCAGAGGGAAAAAAACATTATCTGTGAATGCAGAAAGCACAGGGATGCAGATTTCAAAATGTATGGAAATGCCAGAGACATCTGACCTCTTTAACAGCCCCCAATATTTTTTTTTAAACTTTGGACCATATATCTTTTGCTTTCTGGCCGATAAAGTCTGGCAGACATTAGGTGATGCAGGAATTATGAAGGATTTGCATAAGTTGTCTCAGAATTTGGCTATCATATGCCCACTTGGCTTTTTGGATAACATTTTATCTGCAGACAAATTTAGGGCATTTCTTTTTCCAGGGGCTAATTTGCCATAATTGAAGCAACTCCATATATACTTATTGACTCTCATATCCTGTGAAGTGGAATGTGGGTACTGTCTCATAATCAAAATGTCTTTAAATAATAAAATAACTTTTAATGTCAAAATTTGTGGATCTATGAGTATTGGAAAGTAATCTATCTATTTATAGCACATGTGAATTGCCATGCTGTCAGGAGACATAATGGGACAAGTTAATAATTAGCAGGTGATCATCCTGAAATGGCTTGCCTTGGATTATTATATAATCTGTGAAAAGTGAGTCCTTATGCAGCAAGGCTGGAAGAGACTTAGTTTAGTAAAGATTACTGTTATTAATATGATTTTTCTAATATTATTATGAAACATATGTGACAATCACTAAGCAATAGCACACTCCTTTGGAGCATATATCTGCAGACTCATGAAGGTGTATTGTCTTGTAGTGATGCTATATAGACAAATAGATGACTTCTTAAGTCTTAATAATGATCCTATAAGAATTCCTAAAATTGTATCAATGATTATCAAGCTCTTTTATAGTGGGACTGCTATTAGGTTCCTTTCTGATAGTCAAAATTACAATGAAAACTCTGCCAGTCTCCCAAGTGTCATCAGTTAATTGCTCTTAGATAGTAATCAGACTTTCTCCTACTCAGAGCACATTCCAAGAGGTTGTAAAACAATTAACCAAAGGTCACTAATTGGGAACTCACGATTAATTATAGGTGCTGGGACAGAAGATAAAATATTGCCTGGGTTTATCTATACAAACTTCACAAATTCCTTAGTTATAGTTTTAAACCTTCAGTGAACCTATGGAGCTAGACATGTGATGGATGTTTAGCCAGATAATTACTACTAATGGATATGCATGTAAACATCCTCTGATTTAAACATCTATTTCAATTTATGATTTGATTTTTGATGTAAAATTGTGGTGAACTTTGTAACATGTGATCATGGACTCTTAAAGATGTATAAGTACTGACTACAAAGAGATGAGATGAGATAGAATAGAGATAGAATAGAATTTTTCACCTTTCCCCATTTAGAGTAGTATATAGAATGGAATTTTTCCCTTTTCCCAGATAGAAGTTTTCCTTTTCCCCACTTAGCACCTTTCCACTTTTCCTCTTAGATAGCTTTCATAGGAAACTTTTAACAACTTAGTAATAAATGATATAACAACATCTCTAAGTGTCTTTTCTTCCTATGATGTCAGACTAGCAGGCTTAAGTTAGAGCCCAGTAGTTCTTGCTGAAATAGTACTAAGGCTATTTACTTAATACTGTTTTTGGTCTGAGGTGATACGTGCCAGAAACTGCAGTTTCTGGCCTCAGAGGATACCACAGGGCAGGGCAGCTGCAGTACCATAGTAAGTAAAATTTTCTAGCATAGATAACTAAACTTTTATTATACAGCAACCGTAAATATCTCTTAAGACCAAGTCTTACTCCCCTGCTGACGCTTTTCCCCCTCAGCTGCCTCAGTAAGAACTGAGAAGAAGAAGAAGAAGAAGAAGAAGAAGAAGAAGAAGAAGGAGGAGGAGGAGGAGGAGGAGGAGGAGGAGGAGAAGAAGAGAAGAGGGAGAAGGAGAGGTAGAAGGAGAGGGAGAGGGAGAGGGAGAGGGAGGAGGAGGGGAGGGGGAGGGGGAGGGGGAGGAGGGAGAGGGGGAGGGGAGGGGAGGGGGAGGGGAGGGGGAGGAGGAGGAGGAGGAGGAGGAGGAGGAGAAGGAGAAGGAGGAGGAGGAGGAGAAGGAGAAGGAGAAGGAAGAAGCAAAGAAGCAGCAGCCCCCAAAGCCGGAGCTGGCCTCTAGCATCAAGCATTGTTTATTCTTAGATATTTACTCTCTGAATAACTTTAAAATCATTTTACTGTTATTAACTAAACTACCATCTAAAATAACTGTGAGTTTGACTATCTGAATATTATTTTGATAATTTTAAACAATTAAAAGGATTCAAACTATTATTATTATTATTATTATTATTATTATTATTATCATTATCATTATCATTATTTGAGAGAGGTATTCTTTATATAACCTGGGTTGACTTGGATTTCCTCTATAGATTAGGTTGTATTCAAATTCACAAGGAAACAATCTGTCCTTGCTTTTGTCTACCAAGTATTTAAATCAAATGCCTAGATTTATTTATTTATTTATTTTACTTATTATTTATATGCCCTTGAAACAGTTATATTAGTTCCAATTTCTTTATCCTTATTTGGAGATTAATATCTTTGTTTATTTAACACCACAGAAAACAGTTAAAACAATTATTATGATTTATTAAGACAGAATTTCTCTATGTAGCCCAGGCTGATTTGGATTTGTTCAGTAGATTAGGCTGGTCTGGAACTCCAAAGAAACCAATCTGTCTTTGTCTTTAGGTGCACTGCCAAGTTTAGAGATCAAAGGCATGAATACACTTAGTATCTGGGGACCCCTTTTTTCTTAAGGTAGTATACTTGTTTCTATTGTACTTCATTCAGTTCATCTTCCATTTATTTTATAAGTAAATTCCAAAGACTTCATGTATCTGCTGATAATTTGTGGCCTGGGTATGTATTTTATGCTAGACAGAGTAGTCACTAGTTTCTCTAATTGGAACCAGTGTTCAAAGAAACCAGCTGCTTAAGTTAAGCTTGCCATATTAATGGCAACCTATTTTTAACTCTATTTTTTTATTGTGAGATGCATGTAGCCAGGTTCTCCACTCTCTAAATGATGGCAAATTGCCTGCTTCATTGCATAGCAGCACATTAAGGCACTAGATTAGGTTGTATCTGAGTGGCAGTATAGAACAATACTTGTGAAGAGCCCAGGCTGACTTTTCGATATGTCCTTTTAATAGCCCATAGGCTCTGCCATTTATTGAGTAATAGGTTGAGTGTTGGGAGTACACATGTATTTTAGCTCAAGTTTTAACCCTGCAATCACATCCTGGAATCATGTATACCAAACTAACTTGTATGCCAATCCTTTCTGGATCCCTGAAAAGCTTGAGAAAGAAACAACAACATTGTTAAGGAACCAATTATTCCCTAGCTCCTCAGTCTTAAATAGGACAGGTTTTGTTTGTTTGTTTGTTTGTTTACTTGGTTTTTGTTTTTTTTCAACCTGGGATACTAAAATGAATTTGGATAAAAGTCAATCTTTACTACACAGTATTTCAACAATTTGCTTGTTGTTATTTAAAATCAATCAGGGCTTTCTGCCTTGCCTTAAAACATTCAGTTCCCTTATAAAAGACAACAACCTTTATATTTATCATATTATGCCTTTATAGCACTAGTGCAGAGCAGATTCTACCCTGTAAGCAGTAAAAATTTACTTCCTCATCAAAACCCCTGAATTTTAACTTCTCATATTCCCTTTGTGTAGCTCTTCATACTAGCCAGCGCTCATGGTCATGTTTTTATGATTCATACCCCGTGTCATCTTTTCCTATGCCTATATTCTCTCTCTCCTACTTGTGGACTCCTGCCTCCAACCTCAAACCCAGGAGACAAAAATTCCATTTATGTCTCTCTTCAGCCCAGATACAAGCTGTAGACATTGTTATTCATCAGTCAGGAATATCTTGAGAAGCAAGGTTACTTATCATCACTTAGGACTTTGTGCAGATTTTCTTGTTCCTAGGGGCAACGAGACCTTGGGGGCCAATATTGAACATTACATTAAATAGCAAAATACCAAACCTTAATAGTAGACATAGATTCTCTTTTATTATGTGAGACTTATGTCAAACCCAGAAAGTTATTGTCACTAATGCCTCCATGGTGATATCTTGACAGGAATGTTTATGAGGTTCATAGGCTCAGTAGTGTGATTATTGATTTGTTTCTCCATTTGAAGCTGGCACAGCACTTTTTGATATTATAAGAGATTTCTAGATTGTTTTTAAATTCTTCAAACCCAAAGTCCAGAGTAGGTAGTGTATCCAGATATTGTATTCTGTCCTCAAGATTTTAGAAGAAGTCAGATATATTTTGGTACTGTTTTGGAAGTCTCTCACAGGCATTTTTTTGATGATTTCAAGGGACATTTTAAATATTTGGCAAATGAGTTTATTAGCTTATTTTATTGCTCTTAGAAACCATAATTATCCCAATCAATATAATATTTCATATTATTATTTATACATATTTATACACCCAGTTGTAGCTATGTGTGTTTAAGAAAAAATAAAATATTTATTCTTCATTTTCTATATTTTCCTCTCCATTACCTTCACTCTTCTCTGAAAAAGAGTGTATTGTATTTCCCATTTTCATCCTAAAACCAGTGACCTTTGCAACCCCATCTCTAGAAATGTTTCTATTTTCCATGATCCCTTTAACTGCTCTGGTTCCTATGGTTAATTCAAGTTGTGTATTTATATTTAAGATTCAGTGTTGTGGTCTATAGAAAGAGATATCATGTTCTATTAGTGAGTCATAAATTCTCAAGATAAGAAAAGAACATGACATATACTTGTCTTAATGTGATAATAAAGGCACAAGGATCCAGTTTTATCTATTTCCCACATAAGACTTTCTAAGAACATAGGTTTCTTAATTAGCTACTACATAGCAAAATATCTGTGATTAAGGTACACTTGACAATAACATTCTAATAAACAATGTATTAGTATAAAAATAAATGGTAATACATCATGTTGCATGATACACTCACACTCAACCTACAGTTCCTTATACTGAAAATGATATGTATTTGAAGCAAAGATAAAAAAGAACTGAGATCATTATTGCAATGTTTAAAATTATGAGACTAGTTTTCACAAGTTTTATCAGAATATGAACACCAAATTCAATTATTTTATTAGTTACTGACCTTGGAGAGGTAGAGCCAAATAAATAGGCCGAACAGAATAATGTCAAATGTGTCCATGATAACAGCATTATGATTTTTGATCACTGTTGAGGTGATTATTCAGCATTATATACATATTTATATATGCATATATAGAGAGAGACTTGATTCCTCAAAATAGAGAAATGGGTAGAAATAGAAATCCCAATCCCAAAATAAGGGAAAGGGGAAAAATCTCAATCTTTGGAATAGGGAGTCAATAAAAACTTTAGGCTGTTGAGTAAACAGGACACTTGTCTGGAGTCTGTTTCCCACTAAAGACAGATTGATCTAAGTGGATTTCCTGAAATTAAATGGAATCTTGGTTTTCAGTATTACTATAAACCATGCAACAGGGACTTCTTCACTTATCTGGAATACAAAGTATATAGCGATTTACCACAATGAGAAACACTTTTCATTCTATACTTAAAACATAGCCAATGGAAACTTGAAATCTTGAGCTTGGAATTATGACAGTGTATCAAATAATCAAATGTTTTTTTCAGAAATAGCCTAATAATTTATCATTACTCCATTGATCACTGTTAGAACTCTGAGGTCTTGAGGTCCTAATATAATATAGGGTGGGAAAGAAATCTGAACAATTTCTTTTTCTTTTTTTATAGCTTAAATGCTGTTTTATCACCATTTTCTCTTTAACTTGCAGTTACTCACCTTAAAACACATTCTTAGAGACTAAAATATTTCCTTATGTCCTCATAACATAAGCTTCTGATTCCTCAGACCATACATAAACTTACATCTCTTTTTCTATCTGATTATTTGTTATAAATTAGGCATAGGTGGTTGATTACTGGAAGTAGTAAGTATATAATGATTTTTTTAAGAGAAATGAATAGATAAAAGTTACATCTAGAATATATTTATCTATTAACATATATCCTTTGATCAAGGAAATAATATTTCCTTTAAAAAGGAAACAATAGTGGCACATGCCTTTAATACCAGCACTTGGGAGGCAGAGTCTGCAGATTTCTGAATTTGAGGCTAGCCTGGTCTACAGTGAGTTCTTGGACAGCCAGGGCTATACAGAGAAACTCTGTTTTGAAAAACAATAAATAAATAAATAAATAAATAGATTTATTAATGTTAAGTAACTAATGAATTGATTAGTGAACAAGCACAGTGGTGCTTTATCTTAGGGTAAGAGCTATTTGTCTTTGCTTCTCTAGGTGTCAAGCTACAGTTAGATTAGTAGTCAATGTGATTAGATATTTGAGAAGGATAAACAATTATCTAAATGAAGTATATTATTAAAACAAAAGAAGATACTAGTCCATAGTACACTACATAGCTAGTTGTCCCAGTTTCCTGGGGGTCTCTTTGATTTTATTTGAAAAGGGATTCTGGACATTATGTCCAGATGATAAGTGGTTTTGGTTAGTTTGTTTTGGGGTTTTGTGCTTAGTTTGTTGTTTTTGTTGTTGCTATTGTTTTTTATTTTTTATTTGTATGTATTTGTTTGTTTGTTTTGATAGAGAACTTACATGGGAGAAATTATCTCTCCCAGTCATTTAAAACATGAATACATTCGAGTCTCCATTTTCACACAGCTAAGGCTGGGCCAAAACAGCTCAGGTGGGGGCCTAGCAAAGCAGTACAGCAATAGGTCTGTGCAGTGGTTGACATATAAATATCCAGGTATGGGTTTTTGTTGTGGTGCCCATATATTATTGGATACATTAAGGAAGGTCATTGCTAGAATTTTGGAGTCTCTGTCATTATAAGTTTAAGCATATTATATGCCATGTTCAGGAATACTCTGACAGTCTTGAACATTAACATATCTGAGTTAAACAATCTTTGTTTATAATTATCTGTTCCAAGTTTAACACACATACATAGCAGTCTAGTTACAGCTTTATCTCATAACTAATTGTATCAATTCTTAGCATGACTTACTATCATCTTGCATTTTTTTTTTTTTTTTGGTTTTTCAAGACAGGGTTTCTCTGTATAGCCCTGGCTGTCCTGGAACACACTCTGTAGACCAGGCTGGCCTCGAACTCAGAAATCCTCCTGTCTCTGCCTCCCAAGTGCTGGGATAAAAGGCGTGTGCCACCATAGCCCGGCTCATCTTGCATTTTTAAAATTGTAGTAGCTATTATATAATTAGGACTTTAGATTCCATTCTTATTATATATTAGCCTTAAAAAAACACTATTCTAAACTGAAGATATAATATGATAAGAGAATTTTGTAATAAATAAATTTAATTAATAAAGGGACTAGACCTTTGTCTGGTTTTTATATAGTATACCATTAGAGAACATAATAGTTTCCCATATGATTTAGTAACAAAATCTATGAATTATCAATAAGGAAATCCAAGAACTTACATTGTAAACAATTCAATGTATCTAAAATTAATATATCCCAACTAAAAAGTATCTTTAGTAATCTGTTGCAGTGGCCAGCTCTTGTCATATGTCTTTTCTATCTCAGAATGGAATCATGTCACATGGTTTAAGATTAACTAACCACAGACTTTTAAACACTAAAAGCAAGTTATAATATTTAAATATCCTAGAGTTTATAAGTCAATAATCCTGTTTTTGATACTGTAAAGACATGCCTAGTTTTGCAAATTATGATCAATAACCAATTCTCAGAGCCAGCAATAAAGTTGATGATTCAAAACAACTTCAGAATTGTCCACATTAAATAATATTCACAGTTTTATTATACCAAATCCATTTAAGAGACAGCCTAGAGGTGAACCTGAGCCTCTGGTAGCTGGCAGCAATATAAAGAAACAGCATTAGTTCATACACTAAAGATTTAGAAAAGACATAAGTATTTAAATGTGATTTTAAAATAGCATATTTGAAACATTGCAACCTTAAAATTTTATCATCATATAAAGAATATCTTAAACAAGTATTAACTCAAACATATACTATGTTGCAAAAAATATTTCTTCATCATATAAAGAATAATTTAAATGTATGTTGAATCAATGTTGAACAATATTTCTTTGAATTACTATCATCATATAAAAATCTGTATAATCATAAAATATGAACTAGCTTTTGTAGACTAAAATGAGATACATTATTAAACTGAGAACTCACTAGGACTAACAAGTTTTATAGTTGGCACTTAATACAATGTGGTCTTCCTAAGAAGGTAAAGTCACACAGTAGGTTGTAAGTCACAAAAACATGGTTGCTATTTATGGGGAGTTGCAATCAAGTTACATGCACAGATACACATACGGAGTTGAAAGCATTACTAACACACATAACTATACCCTAAACAAATGTACTGAAAAATGTGTACTTAAAATTTTTGTGTTAAACAAATTTAATTTATATATTACATTAAACTCAGTTTAATCCATTTTACTATATAAATTTAAAGCCAAATATAGTTGTAGATTGTTTTGATGTTTATGCATATCCAATGAGCAAAATATGAACCTTAAATAAAATTTTACAGCTTAACCTTAAGATATATTCTTTCCATTTATTTCTTTGAGATCAGAGTGAAAAGAAACCAGAGATAAAGACTTTCGAAGAGTGGGGAATTAGACCCTATGAGAGAAGAGACCTTCTGAGCAAAGAACAGAAGAGTTTGGATAAAAAAATAATTGGGTATCATTTGTTCATGTCAGTGAGAACTTGAAAATCAGGTGTACCAATTTCAATTAGACCTTTGAAAGGTGTAAAATTTTTGTAATAAAAGCTGAGGTCTTGAAGAGAATGAGGGAGAGCATGCTTGGCATAATGCAGGCTGCCTGTAAGGAGCCAGAAAGAGAGACAGGACAAAGGCACCTGAGGGTTCATGTGGGCAGGCTGAGAGCAAGAGCAAAAGGGAGGAAAGGGATTATAGCTACTTTAGAATCAAATTTACAGACAAATGATCATGCATATCTCTGGAGTAGTAAAATAAGCAACTGGGTTCGGAGCAGCCATTAGTAAAATCTGGTGTATATTTTGCAGTACCTTGATGAGGTCTACCCTTATGTGTTGCAGCTTATAAACAAGATGTTTAATCTGTATGAGGAGGAGACCAGGCAGAAAGAAACAGGACATGGAGAAAACGGAAATTGGATTAGGGAATCTCTTTCCTTTCCCCCAGTTTATGTAATGTTTTAATGGTCTCTAATAAAATTAGAATTTTAATTGGAAATGTGAATAAATTTAATGTCATTCAAGTGGTGTTCGGGTGTAGAGGGTGCACACTATCTAAGAGATATCCCAAGTAATGAGAGGTTATTCAAAACACTGTTCTCTTCCATGAAAGAAAAAAAAGTGTCACTGCAGTTTACAGTCCCCAGGATGCAGGAAGGATTCAATGAGAAACTTGCAGTGACTTCTAATTACATTCATTGGTGTAACTAGCTTAGCTTGGTTCAGGCTGAGAAAAGTCTGGACACCTGGTACAGGGCTTTCAAAGAAGACAGTAGGTGAGCAAAAACAAACAAACAAACAAACAAAAACAAACAAAAAAACAATTTTAAATAATATTAGCTCTTGCTAACTAAAAGTTTGAGGAAGTGATTCACAAATCCACAATGACCTAGTGGAGCTGTGAGATTAACAAAGTGGAGTGTTAGAAGAGAATTGGAAAGAGACAATAGACTAGTAGGGCCTATGGAGACTGTAGAGTTGCAGCTCCATGGATGACAGATTGAGGACAGTTGAAGAATAATCACATTGTCCTTAAAGGCTGCGAGTCCCTCTGCCTATAAGCATATCAGAAGTGTGCTTGACATTAAAGAGGCCACTTCCTCGAACATAGGAAAATATTTAAAAAGACTCAAAGGGAATCTTATCTAATTATAGCTGGAAGATGTGTTGTTGAGCCAGAAAGATTTGTTTCAAGTAGCTGAGGGTTGAAAATAGAGTGCTGGTATGTGTCTTAGACTCTTGAGAATGTATATAAACACCAAGATAGCCTATTGATTATCAGCTCTAATGTCATGAAATATAATGTGGCATGTGATACATGATCAGGTCCCCTTGTGGAATAGCCTTTGAAATACAAGTGGACCTATAGGTCTTCCCATAATCAAAGATGAAAGTAAAACTGAGGACATATACCTTCTTCCATTATGGCACTGATAAACAAATTCTTATTAAGCTTGGACAAGCAATATTTAATCCCAAATATTTTCTTAGGGTTTTCAGTATAAACTTTGGTAAATATTTTCTTTTCTGCCCTCAGTAATTCCTTGATTTTGTGTAGTGACACCAGATTACATGCCATTCACAAATATATAGAATCCCAAAACAAGAATATTTTTTGTTTCACATTAATTCTGTTTTCATTTATAGGTTCAAT
Source organism: Grammomys surdaster (assembly GCF_004785775.1). Lineage (NCBI taxonomy): Eukaryota > Metazoa > Chordata > Mammalia > Rodentia > Muridae > Grammomys > Grammomys surdaster. The sequence goes on along the minus strand of NW_021619765.1, from coordinate 202,577 downwards.
TAGTAAAATAAATCTTGTAATATTTATGCTAAGTATAAGGATGTCAGTGTCTATTTACTAGCAGTTTTCAGTGAATCAACTGAGGATTTTTTGTTCAGATTAAAAGGTAGTGTTGCGTTTCATAAAGGAACCAATGCATTACATGTACATATTATTTATGTGCTCTTTAAATGAGAAGAAACTGCATCTAGAAGAGTTTTCTCCTACCCAAAAATATCAGAAAAAAATGTGCTCTGATGATGAATTCCTTTCTTTGTTAGGCTGCACCACATACACATCAAATAGGAATTACCCAGACATCCAACATTCAAAAAGTGAAGACATTGGGACTATTACTATTTCTCTGAAAAAAATTAAAAAAAAAAACAAGTGACAGGGAAAAGTACAGTCACATATTTTTTTCTGCCTGCTATTTTATACAAGCAAAATCAAAAGAATACTTAAATATCTCACAGTCCTCTAAAGACTGCATTTTTTATGCATTGAAAATATTGGATAAGATGAGTGTCTGCATCAATAAAACACTGCTTTAATCTGCACCACATGACATGACCAGAATTTTGCACTTCAATATTATCTACCTTCACTTCTTATTTTCCTATGCTTACATCACATTATTACTCTTGCTACTTTATTTATTCCTCTCCATTATATTCCACAATCAAATATATATTTTTTTCAATGGCAAAGTGGAATAGAATAACAGAGATATGGTTAGACAAAACAAAAGACACAAACTTACTTAAATGCTCACTAAAACTTGTTGGGGAACTTCTTCCTGGATGATATTTCTGGAGGAAATAAAGAGAAGTCCCACAGATAGAAGAAGTAAAGACATGAATATTAGTGGAAGTAAAAGGACCAGGTACTTTTTCTAAGTAATCCAAAAGTTATTTAGCCAAATTCTAGATTTGGGCTGGTGTCATCTGTAACTAATACTGGAAAACCATGTTTCTTTGATTTTTTCTAAAAGCTTTATTTCCTTAACAGAGATAAAAAGCTCATAATTATCCATGTCACCAGACTATCCACTTCCATAGGAACATTCCTCAGAGTGTTCCCTGAAATGAGTTATCACTACACAGTTTAATAAATGTTAACAAAACTTAAGAAAGATTTAAATATAGCCATGAATCCAATTTTCATTTTGAGTGAGAGGACTAACACCAACACGAATAGTAAAGTTGTATTTCCCTGTCAGTTTCCACATCCAGTAGAAACAAAGAGAGTGTTAGGATTCTCTTCCTATGTATGTGTGAGGTATAACTTTGTCTCCCTATGTAGCAATTTCTCCTCAAAAATTCTGGGAAGAAGAATTGCCTGGGAATAAAGTCCAACATTCAAATACTTTCTATAGATTGGATAACAGAGTGCAGGTGTCTCCTACATACATCTGGACATTCTCAAGATGTAAGTAATCGCTGCATCTTAACCTCTTTGTATTGTAATCTCAGATCCAGAACATATTAGCTAGGTATAGCTATCTGTAGCCAACAAATCCAGATGGTATGGAAAAATGCAGCCTATCACACTTTTTTTTTGGGGGGGGGGTTTCAACCTGACACAGTCTTGTTGTGTTTTGATGTACAGAAAGTAGACATTACCAATTTTGCTATAAATTTAAAGTAGACTGGGGTTGTAATTAAGAGGAGGAGACTTTAATGTGTTAAGATGCAAGGCTCTGTATCTCTCTTGTAAAATATGGTCACGGGATTGCTGTCCTGACATGATTTAATATTTTGTTCAGAACTCACAGGCCTATTAGAAGTTAGTCCTCACAAGTCCTTTGAGATATTTGTATGAGTGGCATGAACTGGCTTAATCAATGGGTTATCTCTACAGACATGATACATAGGTTATGTCTTGTGAATTTTTTTGATCTTCATATGGATTGTTTTTTGATATCTACAGGATGTACATGATACAGAAAAGGCAGTACATCCTTAGCTGGAATGTTTGGGGAATGACTGTTATGCATGTACAAATGTCACCACTATAGATCAGCGCTGTCCATATTTTGGGCTCCTTTCTTTCCTACTGAAAAGAATTCTGCTTTCATCAACAAACAAAATAAGTTCTAGTGTTCCCTGATGGTGTGTGAGAAGGGAAAAGAATGATACAAAAATTAACTTCATGGCCAAATGATGTGGTTCAGTGACAGAAAGACTGCCCATTATCTGAAACACTAGATTTCTTCTGCAGAACTAAAAATGACAATTGAAGAGAAAAATGAATTCATTTTGGCTGCAGTGATTAAAACCTTTCCCCAGGCTTTTACTCTAATTCTAATATAGCTAAATCTTGGAAGTTACTGTTAATTTGCCAAAGCTCAGAGCCAGGTGATAGATGAGCCTTTTCCAATAACAGACACAAGCAGATCTGCTACTTTTTTGTAGATTAGAAAAATTAAGGCACCATTGAGGCTTAATGCCTTTTATTCTTATCAAACAATTCCAACAGCTCCTTGCTTTAAAATATATTATAAATTACACTTAATATAAATTATTAAATACATTATAAATTATTTGTATTAAAATGTATTATAAATTATTCTTTCTCTTGATGCCTGTTTTGATTTCTCCTATACCATGTACTGTGACTTGCAGTTTTGTTTTGATTTTCCAGTTGCTGTCATATAGACAAAATAAGCTTCCACTATCAAACTAATATAGATATAAGTTAAATTATTGACACACTTCTTATTAGCTTGATTACAGTTTATAGTTTTGACAAAAATGAATTGTATCAAATTTAACACTTACTCCTGTTGCCTTTTTTTTTGTTTGGTGGATTCTAGAAGGCCAGAAAAAAGTGAGTATTGATTAAGGTTATTGGAAATAGATAAAGGAATACTGTTTCAAATCATCAAGTATAAGCAACTGAAGCATGCATTAGGTATAGTCACGGTCACTTAATCTCACAAGGTCGGGAGAAGAAAAAGTGGTTAAACAATGTGATGCTGGTGTTGTACTGTGCTGTCCTGAGCACCTAGAGTAATTACCCTCAATCTTTGTTTCTCTTTGGTAAGAATATTATATGCTATCTTGTCTTACTCTATTGATTGTCTCTATTTTCCCATATTATACAGCAGCTCTTGTGTTACATATAGTCTGGTCACTTTATGTAGATCTTCTACAGATATGACAAATTACTATTATCCTATTGGTAAAAATGTCATTATTACTGTCTACATGTCAAGCCATAGGACCCTGTGTCATCATAATACTTGATACTATCACCTCTTTCACCCACAGTTAGGTACCCTCTGCTAGTATTTATTTAGAGCTCTTATTTTTGTATTTTCAACCTCTCTCTGACTGTTTCTGTTCACATTCTTCTTGATCAAAATAAAAAAAATACTTTTATAGTAAAATGTAATGGGTAAGGTAGACATTAATTCATATTTCATTTTGCAAGCTGGCCAGTAATTTGCAAAGAGCAATGGCATGTGTCTGAAAACTTTGTGACAGATGGTGAAATGACAAGTGGGCTTCATGTAATTAATAACTCTTGGCTAATCCTACATTCAGAGCAAAGATGTTGGTGTGAATCTTAAGGACTAGCAGATGTCTCTCAGAATTATGTCCACTTTCCTCATCTTGAGATAATGCAGGAATGTGATTAGGACCTAGTGTAAGGTTAGGCACAAATCTTGCTTGAAATCTATGGTTGATATTTCAATTTCATTATCTGACATTTATGAATGGATTGTCTTATTCATGAGTACTTTTAAAAAACCATACAAAGGAAATCTTGGAGAGTATATTCTAAGTGATATACACAGCTTGGCTTAATGAATGTTTGCCTACCCACATAAAATATCAAAGATTGTCAAAGACCATTGCTTCATTATGTGTGTCTCTCTCCTCTACCTCCCAGATGTTACATACAATTCAGTCCTGAATTAATATGGCCTTAGAGCAATACAACATATACATGTGAGAAAAGACAAAAAGGAATATTCCCTACACATAACTGTGGAAAGCTTGTCATCATATCCAGGATAGTACTACTTCCTGCCTAAGATACAGGCCATAGGAATTTTAATTGATAAGTAATACATCCATAAAATATATGAATATTCTTTCTATAATTTCCTGTTTTAGTCTAATAAAAGTTTGGACATCTTTCAAATAAAAATTGAATAAGATTATAATAATTATAAAACAGTTAAGAAAACAATAGGATATGATATAAGTTTACAATGGTTATTAGCATGTAGAGGAATCAGAAAATCATGTTACCTATACTGTTTGGTCTTCAGAGGATCTTGTCCTAAAACCTCTTAAGCTCCACTACATGAGAAGTATTCCAAATCCTTCTCTTCCTTGTTGACACAAGCATAGAACCACTCTCCCAATAAAACACATGCTTTGACTAGTAGTCTAAAGTCATTAAAAGTATAGACTGATTCAATCTAGCAGATACTATTTGGGTTTAGGTCTGGTCTATTTAACCTCTAAGACAATGTACAATGTCACCATAACCATATAATTTGTATTTATTTCAATTTTGAAAATTTAAAACATTAAAACAGTTATTTTTAATTATTTATTTATTGAGACAGGTTTTCTCTGTATAGCTAAGGCTGACTTGGATTTACTCTGTAGATTAAGCTGCACTTAAAACTCACAAGAAACCTATGCATCACTGCTTTGTCACCCAAGCATTGAGATCAAAGTATTTATTAATTTAGTATCTACATACACTTTAAACAATTATTTCTGTTACATTTTTTTATTTTTATTTCTTTTAATCTTCTTTGTCTAATTATTTGTGCACAGGTAATATGTACTCACTGTGTTGCATTTTTCTGCTCCCATTATCAAATACCTGGGTTTATTACAGGATGCTTCCTGCATCCTGGATGTTTCATCTCCTGTTTCCTGCCAAAGTCATAGGCCATAGGCTTTTTAATTGATAGCTGATGCATCTGTACATTACACATGATATTGTCTCTACAATCTCAACCTTCTAAGCTATTTTATACTACACAACTATGAGACCATGGTTCTAAGGTTTAAAGAGTTAATAGTTATAGAGAAAACAGTGACACTTCAACAAGTATAGACATCTTACCATCCTTAATAATAGAAGGATATCTAGTTGGTAGAGAATGTTCTAAGAATCATACAGATAGACAGGGCTATGGCATGTCTTGCAGACATTTGTAAAAACAATGTCTTCAATAGGATAAGAATGAGTATTATCCTATTTATGAGTATTATCTTAATGTTGTAAAACTATATAGAGCAGACAAGGAGTAGGTGAAAATGGAAGGTACCTAAGATGTACAGCTATATTGTGAAGATGTAGATTGTGGGAACTTCCTGATCCATCAACTTTGTAATTGTTGTATAAATAAAAGAGAGCTCTATTGCAGTGTTCTAGATGATGGAAGTGGAATGATTTGGGAAAAAGTTTGAGTAATTTTTTTTTAATTATCCCAGTTTGTGCCTCATATGCATTCCATCCTATTATATCCAAAATTGATGTGTAGAAGAAATAGTTGATGCCTTTAGGTCAAATCAATCCATATTCTAGTATACCTGGCTTTTAAGTGATGTATTTCATTAATTATGAACTTTCTGACATTAGCACATAACACATGACAATGAGCTCTAATAATATTCACCATGTTTATCATCACTTCCACCCTACTCTTAATTATAGAAAAGTAGTTCAGGAATTTTCCTCATGTTTTTCCCATCATTTGTATAGGTTTTCATATTTTCTATTATGATAGGATAATTCTAGTCTTTGAGTGTTTCCATATTTGTAGATGCAATTAAGTGATACTCAAAAAACTTGGAATGAATCATGAAAATTGGTTCAAAATGGTGCAAAGGATGTGGTTATTGAAGAGTACATGAAAGATTTTTTATAAAATACCAATGATGCTGTCCAAGGTGTTTCGTGAATTTACTTTCCCAGTATATGATGCAAGATATACCAAATATAAGTTCAGAACCCTTTTGTGGCCCTAACCCTGTAAGCTGTAAGTATTAGTGAAAAAAAAGGGTAACGTCCTTAGTAATATTTGGCCTCAGAAGCACTAGTTTATTTGCTCATTTGAAGTTCCAGAACAGGATGATATTGCTAAAGGGTTGATTGCTTTGGGTGTGAAGCTGAATTCAAATATCCACTCTCTAAGAGCTATCTCCTATAGTTATAGTTGGAGTTAAGAATGTTAGGGAGAATTAAGCTGCAAAAATCTCTACACCAGAAGTCAATTTTTAATGCTTATTAATAGAAGTGGTAGTCAAGATCACTCACCAAGTACAAAAATGTCATGTGTAGTTTGTATAGAATCAAAATTATTATTGAATAACACATCTAATAAAAAAGCTCAGTCATATAGTAGAAATAATATAGACAAATATATCTGACCAGGAACTCATGATATATATAAAATGAGCATCTGTAATTGATACCTTCAATTTGGTAGTAGGTAAAGTGATACTTTATTTACATTTAGTATCTATCATAAGATATGTCCTGACTATTTATGGTGCATGACATTTCTTAAATTTCATCATTTCTGAACTTGTCCTTCAAGCAGGAAAATATAATTAAGAATTATTATAACCCTACTCCAGGAATAGATCTACTACAAAGTTGTTTCAGAGTTTATCAACCTGCTTGAGCAAAAGAATTTTCAGATGCTAAGGAAATAGTGTGGGGTATGTGGAGGAAATGGATCATTGATTTAGCTTTAATGTGACAAAAATTAGTAATCAAACACTGATTACTAGTGTAATCAAACACTGATTACTAGTGTAGCTACAAAATTTTTAGTCACATTGAAGCTAAATCAATGATTCATTTTCTCCACATACTCTCCAAATATCAAACACTCCTCAGAAAGAAGGGTCTAAATATACAAGTGCTTCAGAAATAGACAAAAGTGTTGCATATTTCTATCCTACAAGTTTAAAAAAAAAATGTTATTCTGGGAAAATCATCAGACCCTTGAAGAAAAATATATCCTATATAGGTTTGTGAGTTGCTTACAGTCCACTCATTAAATGACAGAAGGCCAGATTATTTCCACTTGAATATCCATATTATCATACAACCTATTACAACATAGTATCATATATGGGAAGAAAGGAATATATAGACTGAGGAAATAGAGAAGAGGATGATTCCATCAGTAAGAGAACAAATATTTTTCATGATAAACACATTGTTGGAAGCCTTTGGTTCAGAGCAAACCACCAAATCACTTGATCAGATAGCTCAATGAAACTCATTGGTTCAAAAGAGAGAAACTTGTCAGAATTCAATGCTGTCTTTTTGTTGGAATGTTTAGTAGAGGAATAAACATTGTTTCTACTCCTATTTAGTAGACATATATTTTTCATTTTTCTTTCTTTTTGAAGTTGCAATATAATTTAAATTTCACCTTCTCTCTTCTCCATTGATTTCTTTCTTAAACATTTCTTGTTCTATTCCAAATTTATTATCTATTTTATCCTTAGTTACTGCTACATACATATATTGGCATGTATACATATGCTTCTTCTTAAAAACATAAATACAACCTCATTAGTCTCATAATGTTATATATTTGTGTATTTAGGGTCACTTATTTTTGTACAAGATAACAAATTTTTGTCTTCTCCTCTTTGGAAAACTATGTCTGATTCTCTCAACATTCCTTAGAGTCTTCAAATATTTAAATGGAGTTGAGGATACTTGAGATTCTTAGGTTAGTTTTAGACTATTTATTATAAATCTTATGTTTGGAAATCAAAGTGGTAAGACTTAGTGAGTGTATTTTATGACACTCCAAGAAGACACTATCTTCCAGCAAACTGTCTAATTTTCTAGGTCTTGCTATCAGTTTTAACCATCTGTTACAATGATTCCTCACATACACTTGCAGGACATGCTTTATAGAGCTATATTTATATGGCTTCATTAACTATTTTGACTCACCTTGTGTTTTCTGAGTTTTTGTCCAATAGCCATTGTTAGAAAATCTCATTTTGAATTCCAGTTGTTTATCAGCATATTATCTTGTATTTACATATTATATAGTAGGTTTTATTTTGGATTTTGGATAACTCTGAACACTGATTTCTAGTGTAGCTATAAAATTTTGTGTCACATTGAAGCTAAATCAATGATCCATTTTCTCCAAATACCCTACAGTATTTCCTGTTAGTTTTGTTGATCTTTGTCCTAAGTAAGGTTCATTGAAATCCGAATTTTGTTTTTATTTATACTTCCAGATGAAAATATTATATCAACCTACTGATAGTTGGGAAAAACTGAAAATGCTACTCTGGCAGTTCAGACAATAAAGCAAAACACAGTGTCTGTTTCTTAATAGGAACTCAGTAGAGTATTGGATTCCAAAATCTACTATGCTTTCCATTGACTATTCAGGGCACTTCATCTGTACAAAAATTCTGAGAAATTGATTGAGTTATTTAACACTGGAAATATTTTTGTAACTTTGAATTTTAGAAGCATGTGGCATTGAATAGCAGCATCAGCCTTCTTTCAGCCTGAAATTAGAAATTTAATAAAAAAATATTTTCTTAGCTACTCTAGTTACATGTCAAATTATAGTTTTACACATCTGCCCAAAAACCTCATGGCTCTAAATAGGTACATGTGGATCCTAGATTAAGGTCCCCACCAAGAATGGCAAGATGGTAATATGGTGAAGAAATTCTACAGGAGATAAATATAAGCCCACAATATGCTGCTACTTGTACAAATTAGATTGGTTGATGTTTTCTGTTTAATTTGACAAAAGGATCTTTGAAACACTGATACACAAGTAAAATTTTCTGGATACATGGCCCTCTATACCCTGAGATGTTTTCCTTTTGGAAATCTGGTGAAGAGTCAAAGCTAATCTAGAGTCTCCCAAATATTTACACAGAGAACAAACTACATGAAGTGTATATTTATGCTTCCATTTAGAGTTTGCATACACAGTCAACAACTGTATTATTTCCTCGATTTTGTTGTTGAGTGCTACTCATATGCCCTTCATAATTGTATAGAGTCCCATATTTGTTTTTATGAAATTTCCTGTTCCTAATGAATGGCCAAAAAATTAAATTGATCCTGTAAATTTATATTCATTATAAGTAGGAAAGGTGTAATGGCCATGTAAGTTTCACCAAATTACCTGGTAATGTCTATGCATATATATACTAAATTGGTTTTTGTTTTGTTTTGTGAGCTCAAATGGAAGCTGTTTAACTTAAGATAATGTGAGGAAATATTGATAAACAAAGGTAATTTTAATATGTACTTACATTCTATCATACCTGAATAATATGGTTTTATCATTTTCCCTATTATTTATCCAGTGACCACTGTACATATTGACAAATCCATGTCATCAAACCCCCTATTCTTTCTCTCTCTCTCTCTCTCTCTCTCTCTCTCTCTATATATATATATATATATATATATATATATATATATATGTCATAAACATATATAGAATGTATATGATATATGTTTGTATGTATACATATTCATATGAACATGTATATACATATGAATATGTATATATTTGTATATATGCACATACATGGGTGTATGTATATGCATATTTGTGTATGTACATGTATACTTCTACATACATATGTGTGTGTCTTGGTGTATGTCTATGTATATGCTTGTATCACATCTGAATAATTATATTTCACTGACCAATTAGAGTTGTTCATACATGTTTAATTTTGCCCAGTTCGAATTAAGTTCCTGGTCAAGGACACATCTTTAATGATTATGTAATGAATATTAATTTTCTCTTTCTTAGCATTTAATATTAGCTTATAGTTCTTTCCCTATGAATGGAGGCTTTTATATCCTCACATTCTATGATATTCTATGTTTTTCTATGATGTTATCTTGGTGTATGTATTGTACAGCATATTTATTAAGACATGATTAGTCAAAATATGTAACACGTATGAAAAATGCATTTCATAGCAAAAGTTTTAGCATATGGCTATGAAATTTTTTTCTTTCCCAGATCTAATATTCCTATAGCTGTTTTATATGTGTTTTCTCTTACTAATATGTCAGATGAATACTGGCATCTGTCAGTAACTCATTCTTTGTAATATGGTAAACATCTACTGAATAACAAAGTTTCTTTGTATAAATTTAGTTCAAATTTTCCCATTTTATAATACTTATAAGAAAACTTGAGAAATATAAAGATGAAGGAAAAATATTTCTTTCAGTTAGTATTTGCATGATGAACAGTTATGTAATTTTGTAATGTACTCTATCTGCTACAAAATTAATATTCAGTTTTTTGCTAAGAGTTAGAGCTAAACTAAACTGTAGATATACTGAGAAATATTTATAATACAAAACCATTCTGCTTTAGGTAATTGATATTGTTACCTTCCCCTCTAGAGATCATGATCTCCCCAGGCATTGGTAGTTAGCTATATTTTAGTTATCAGGAATAAATTTTCTTCCTAGGCATAGTATATGTCTTCATTAATCCAGGAATACATCTTAAACATTCATGGGTGCTGGAGAGTTGGCTAAGAGTTTAAGAGGTCCTACCAGAGGTCCTGAGTTCAATTCCCAGCAACCACATGATGGCTCACAACCCTCTGTAATGAGATGTGATAACCCCTTCTGATGTGTCTGAAGACAGACACATCTTTTAAAAAAAAACACACATTCAGATGTGGCTTTAAGCATTGCATCCATTAATTCCATTACAAGAACTAAGATTTGGCAATCATTGACATTTGAGATCATTTTTGAAATCATGAAGTTTTACATAGAAAATTTGTGTTGCTACTACCTGTTGTATTTACATTAACATATCCTGGTGAAAATGAGATATACATATACAGATATACATATCTGAAAAACAAATGTATTCTCCTTACTACTTAATATTATAAGAAACTTTTATAAAATTTACTGGAAAGTTATGGTGAGCCTTAAATGAACTATATGAGAGGCCTCCATGCTGCTATTTTTCCAATGCTCTAGTGGGAATAATACTGTAACTGAATAAAAGCATTCTCATTTCCGAAATTTCTGTCATTTATTCTATAGGAGTAGTAACCAGAGGAACACAGAGGACAACTTCAGAACTAGGGAGGAAGAAGACTAAATGGTCCCACAAAAGGTGCAGCAGTACGGTCCTAGGTTCTTTCTGTAACACATGAAGAGTCTGTCGAAGGGAAAAAGAGATTTACGTGTCCAAATGAGACTGAAGATATCACCAGTGTAGTATGTGTAGATGTAAGATAGCTAAAACTTGGAAGCTTAATGGATATGTACAACACAGAGCCAGATGCTAGAAAAGTTCCTGACATGAACAAGCAGAAGTAAATTTGGATGTGTCACATATATGGGGAGATTTTAAATGTATTTCTGGGATGACCCCTATTGATTATAGTGAAGGATAATTTTTATATGTTCTTGGATTCAGATTGTGAGATTTTTTTTTGAATATTTTGAGTCAGTATTCATAAGGGCATTGGACCGAGCATGGGTAACATAGTGAAGGAGTTAGAGGAAGGACTTATTTATATCTCACATGTTATGTTCCTTCTCGTTTCCCCTCTACAAATTCCCACCCCATTTCCCTCCCACCTGCTTCTATGAGGAATCCACTTACTCTCTCCTTCCTCACTGTCATATCATTCCCCTATACTGGTACATAAAGCTTCCTCAAGCCCAAAGTCTGCACTCCCATTGCTGCCATATAAGGCAATCCTTTGTTACACACACAGCTGGAGCCATGGTTCCCTCCATGTGTACTCCTTGGTTAGTGGTTTAGTCCCTGGGAGCTCTGGGGTATCTAGTTGGTTAATATTTTTGTTCTTCCTAAGGGATTGCAAACACCTTCAGATCCTTCAATCTTTCCACTCTTCTATTGGAATATGCATGAACAGTTCAGTGATTGGCTGTGAACATCTGCTTCTGGATTAGTCAGGCTTTCACAGGGCATCACAGGGGCTATACCAGGCACCTGTTAGCAAGTACTTCTTGGCATCAGCAGTAGTGTGTGAGTTTCCATTCATGCATATCAGATGAATCTCTATGTGAGGCAGTCTATGGATGGATTTGCCTTCAGTCTCAGCTCTATTCTTTGTCTCTGCATTTCCATTAGACTTGAGCAATCCTGGGTTAATATTTTTGAAGTGGGTGGGTGGCCCCATCTCTCAACTGGGGGCCATGCGTAACTACTGAAAATGGATGCTACAGGTTCTCTCTCCACTTTGGTGGTTACTCAAGCTACTATGATCCATCATGGGACCTGGGAGCCACTTGTTTTCCTGGCATATGGGACTTTCTATTAGTTACAACCAGATACACATTGCCAACCAGTAAAGACTTGCATTCATTACCCTGACCCACTGTACTTCTCTCCCCTCACACTTTTCTGCCCTCTTTTCTCCTCCTAGCCTCTCTCTCAGATACTTCCCTCACACTGCATCCTGTAATTATTTTGTTCTCCTTTCTAAGTAGTACTGAAGGATCCACACTGTGGTTTTCCTTCTTCTTGTGGTTCATATTGTCTTTGAGTTGAGTCTTAGTTATTCTCAACTTTTTTCCTTATATCCACTTATCAGTGAGTACATACCATGCGTGTTCATTTGAAACTGGGTTACCTCACTCAGAATGAAATTTTCTATTTCCATCCATTTGCCTGTGAATTTCATTTACTAAATTGCAAATCAAAACAACCTTGAGATTCCACATCACAATAGCTAGAATGTCTAAGATTAAAAATTCAGTCACCAGAAAATGCTGGTAAGGATGTGGGGGAAGAGAAACACTCCTCCATTGCTGGTGGGATTGTAAGCTGTTGAACCTCTCTAGAAATCAGTCTGGTGGTTCATCAGAAAATTGCAGGTAGTATTATGTGATGGATTGTATAAGCCTGGACAAAGGAATAGCCTTGGTAAAGTAGATGTGGGCATGTGCTTAAGACCCCTCTCCTTAGCTACCAGGAAGTCAGTCTGTCTTCCACTAGCAGCATTTAGATGAAGATGTAGAAGTCTCAGCTCTGCCTGCACCATGCCTGTCTAGAATTTGCCCTGCTCCCATCTTAATAATGACCGGCTGAACCTCTAAACCTGTAAGCTAGCCACAGTGAGATGCTGTCCTTTATAAGAGTTGCATTGCTGATGGAGTCTCCTCACAGCAGTAAAACCCTAACTTAGTTATAATATTTAAGAATCCAGCTATATCACTCCTGGGCTTATACCCAAAGATGCTCCAACATATAACAAAGACACATGCTGCACTGTGTTTACAGCAGCTTTATTTATAATAGCCAGAAGCTGGAAACAACACAGATGTACCTCAATACAGGAATGGATGTAAAGCTGTGGTACATTTACTCAGTGAAGTACTACTCAGCTATTAATAACTTCAAAACATGAATAATTTAAATAAACATAAAATACAGTTTGCCTATAGCTTTTACAATTATGCTATGTGTTCTTTGTTTCAGCCCATTCTTAACCTCAATATTGTCTTCTTTCTTAGGAGAAAAATAATTGCGTATCATATTTTCCACTTACATCACTTTTGCTGTGTTCTTCAAAATTTTTCCCCAGCCCATAATCCATTTATTCTAGACTCTATAGTTATTTCAGGTGATCTGTTTACATCTAAGTTTCAATAATGAAAGTAAAAGAAACATGCTCTATTTGTTGTTTGAAGTGTGGATAACTTAACATGTAAACTACTTATAGTGAATTGTGACATTTCACCAATATCACAACACACCACATTCAGCACAAATAGACAAAGACTGTGTTCTTTTAAACTGAAAATAAACTGCTCATAAATCATATTTATCTATTACTTATACAAGACATCTAGAGAGACATAGCACTGTGATTCTAGGTACTCCAACAGTCAACAAAATGCATGAAATCAAATCCAGGGTATATGATTCTGTGAAACCAAAATAACCTTTCTTCAGAGATTAAGAAATTTATCAAATTATTAATTTGTAACCAGTCTTCGGACAATTTTATCCCAAGAATTTAGAAATGTCTCTCACTTATTTGTCCTACTCATAGTTCAGGACCTCTGTATTAGTGACATCCCTATTAAACTTTTTACAGCATAAACTATGCTATGGGACATTTGAGGACAAAAATGATATTTTAACTGAGTCCTCCTCTTCTTGGAATATTAGCTAGGTAGCTTATTTTGACAATCCTCACTATTTCAACCATGGATTATGAACTTTCTGCGTTTACTACAGGGGAAAATGTACTGCCTAAACTCTTGTCTCTGAATGGACTAAGTAAAAGACTCTTTATAAAATATCCTTAAGATTTCTCAAAATTGCAGCTCTCAACAGTCCCTATTTTCTGGGGTCAACATTTCACAAACCACAATTTTGGGGAGTCCCATATCTGACATAATACATATCAGATAATTATATTTTGATTCAAAATATTTATGAAGTAGTGAAAAATATTTTCATGGTTTGAGTTACTTTAATATGGGAATCTATATTAATGTCTCAAAGCATTAGGAAAGTTGAATATCATTCTCCTAGATGGAGAAATCCTAGACCATGCCCATTAAATTATTTTTAGTCTTGATTTTTGTCTTTATTATTGGTATTTAAGATCAAATGTACAGATTTCACAAGCCTTTATAGATTTTTCTTGTGGATATATAAGCCACTTCTAAGACATTTCTTATCCTTGAAGGATATCATAATGACTTGCTGTGTTTTAAATAGTCTCCTTGTATTTACATCGATAAAACTTTGGTCCTTTAATCATTGCTGTTCAGTTTATCTTCACCATGTTTTAATAATCATGGAGAGCCTGAGATACAGGGAAAATGGGATCATAATGTCAGTTCATGTGGGAAGCAAATATAATAAAATATTTAAAATAATGTTATTAAAAGAATATAATTGATTTGTTTCCTATCTAGTGATGAGTAATCTTAAAACATTTATCAGACTGTCATTATTCTATCACTATAAATATATTAATTGTTATTATGCATACAGATCATTTTATACGGCATATGTATTCATTTGAATGTGAGTTTAACAGTAAAAAGTAAAAAACAAGGGGCAAAAGCATGACTTTTCTCAGGCTTCCAATTTGAACATCCTTCACGAGTTCCACTCACCTATTCAGCTTATTCATGTTACCTCATGATAAGCTCCCTATATTAAGATAAAATAAAACATTGTTTTTGCTTCACTTATCAAACCCCTATATGAATAAATATATATACATCAGTCCTCACAGCATGTAAGGGAGTAGGAAGTGGGAAAAAGCTCCCTAGGTAGTACACAGATCCATGAGTTGTCTTAACATTAACTATTGAAGTACAGACAGAATGTTTCAGTGGCTTTTTACAACAGTGTTGTGAGCCTTTTAATAATCCTTCTGCCTTGTGTCAAACATTGTCACTCAGGGTTCTGTAAGTAACCTCATTAAACCAGTGAATCACTCATTAGGTCAGTGAATCACTAACCTAAACTTTATGGAATTTTTATAATTTTTTGATAATCCTGGCTAATAAGACCTTTTTTAATGTCTCCCCATGAAGGACACCCAGCAGGAAAATATGTCCAGACTCATCTGAAATTTTTTCATTGTTATTGGTTAATGGACTTTTAAATTAAATTACATTAAACCAGTATTGAGAGGTGGGCAGGTATTACGGGCATTCACTAAACTTCAGTTTTCAAACTCTTAGACTACTGTCACTCTGTCATCATTCTGATTCAGGGTCAAATGATTTGTGACTGCAGGAACATTAGCAAGCATGATATACAATTACTTTAATATATTTTAGTTGGATTTCTTTTTTTGTTAAAATTTGAAAAAAAAATTAGAAAGCTTCCAAACATTTTCTTTGATTATACAAAATGAAGTATTTCCAAACATATTCTACATTTTAAAAATAGATTTGTGGGTTTCTTAGAATTTTTATATTTACAAGGTTATGAGTTTTCATATATGTGTTTAATGATTTGACATTTGATTAAATGGTTCCACTAAAAACAGGATATTTTCCTTATTGATTTTTCTAACCTTATACTTCTGGCATTATCATTAGAAAAATGATTGATTAGAAATGGGTAGGCAATACACATCTATTATATTTTTAATCTAGAAGCATAAACTTGGGGATAAAATGATTTATGTGATTGTTTTCTAATGTCATTGAAGTTAAATTATTTAATCTCTCTAATTTTCTGGGTCTTTTATTATTATTCAGTTTTGAATTTATGGAAAACTTCCTGTGCCTCCTGTCAGGTAACTACTTATAATTTTTGCATGCAAATATTGTAACATATTGTTTTCTTTGAAGTGAAAATTAACTTTGGCTTACATACCTGTGGATTACAGTTTGAGGTCTTTTTTCCTGAAATTATTGTTGCACTTTCTAAATGAAAAATATATTGTTTTCTGGTTACCACACCATGATGTCAAACCTATAAACTACCATATGGACCTAAAAGGAGACCTGACCATCTGAGTTCCCCAGAGACTTCTTTTCAGATCTTCATCTGGTATCCCGAGCAAAGGGAAAAGTGATGGTTTCCTGGTTAAATATTTGAGGTTTTAAAATCTGGTATTCCTATTAACTATATTTCTCATTTATTTACAGAAGCAATAGTAGCAGCAGCAGTAAAATCAGCAGCAGAGACAGTTTTGGCAGCATCAGAGGAGGAGGAGAAGGAAGAAGAGGAGAAAGGAGCAGAAGCATAAGGAGAAGGACAATCAGGAGGATCAGTAAGAGGAAGAGGACTGGAAGGACCAGAAGGACCAAGAGGACCATGAACACCAGGAGGAGTAGAAACAGAAATACTAAGTGACTTTGTTTAAATTTATGAGAAGATTTTGATGAGGTTGTAATGTTGGTAAACAGAGTATTCAATTATGAAATTATAGTAAAATAACTAAAACCTATCAGAAAGTCTTCAACGTACTGAAAACACCATATAGAATATATAGTTAATCAACTATACCTTCTTTGACCTAATGTACACTTGAACATAATTTCACAATTTTTCTTATCTACTTAACAGTATGGATTTTAGGGTCATGAACTCTAGGTTACGACTGTTTAGATGTGTGCATTTAAAAGAATAATATGTTGATATGTTTTTAATTTTCTATTTCTATCCTTGTATAGCTTCTTTGGAGAAATGTGTACTCTGGAAATTACTTATATAGGTAAGAAAATCTTATTTTTTACTTTCATAGTATGTGTGCATTTCACATACCTGGGTGGTACTTTCTTCTCACTGTAAACTAATATAAACTACACTTACACATATCCTCTTTGCTAGAGTTTTATCAATGCAATTAGAAAGCATTTCAAGACATAGAGAGAATATGAACAGTGCAGAGAATGAGTGCACAGGATGTGTGTGGAGGCCTGAATTGAGATTATTTGTCCTTACTATCAAAATATGGGAACCTTACTTTCATAATATTAGTAGCACCAAGGATTGTCTAGTATCTTTCTCTGAACTAGTGCAAATTATGATGGACTTCTAAGTAGTAGCTATCTTGTTGGTAGAGACAGAGGGTTGGTGAAACAGTTAAGTCTCCTTCAGATAAAATGTAAATGTATTCTCATTTGAATTGGCTAGTCTAGTAGTGAAGAAAGAACTCAGGGTTTTAAATAATCAAGCAAAACATTCTAACACTGGGACACATACTCTTCCACGTCATCATAGGAATATGTAAATCCTACTCTCTTTGGCAAATCCAGCAGATTTCTTTCCACAAAAGAGGGAAGGAAATATTCTGTAGGGATATGTGTCACTTATTTAATAGAGGTATCCACCAAGTTATACCTGTCACATGCCAAACAGTCCATGTAAGTAGATCCTGCTTGGACTGTACCAGTTATCTCCTTCCAAGTTCTACATTTACCAAGTTAACTCTTGGATATTTGTAAAATCAGCTAATAATGCAAACCTACCTGAACGTGTTCTTGAGTGTTTTATATGTGTTTGTTTAATTTAAAAAGCAAATAACCTTACCTGTTACTCTTTTATTTATTGTTTATAGACTTTTAAAATTTATTCTCCCTCTTTTACTCCTCCTGTTGCTTTCTCTCTTTCTTCCCAGGAACAGATTCCTTGTGTGTTTCTCATTTCCATATTTTGATCTGTTTTCTTCCCACTCTCCTCTATAGTAAATTTCCCTAGTACATGATGCATTTTACTATCCTGTTTCCTGTGTTTAGCTCTTGATATCTACTTGCCTCTAAAATACACAGCTGAGACAATGATCTTATAGAGGACATAGTGTCATTGTATCAGTATAAACCCAGTCAAGATCATAAGGGGCACTCTTGCTTTAAGCTAAAAGTGAAATGCAATTTAAAATTATTCTTTCTCTTCTGTGATAGAAGTCATATGTAAAACCATTACATTATTATTCTATCCAATACAATAACTATCAATAGACCTGAAGAAAAATCCTGGATACATTATAATCGTGAACTGAAATGACCTTTCCCTACAGTTTCAATAAGCAATCACACTCTGCAGGTCTAACCAGTCATTTGTCTTCGTGCTTGAGCAGAATGATTTAGATGTATTACCCATTCAATTTAACTGCCTGTCACCAAATAATTCTGTGTTGGAAAAGCTCTCACAATAGCTTTGTACATATATATATGTATATGTATATATATATATATATATATATATATATATATATATGTACATGTATATGTATATGTATATGTGTATATATGTATTACATATATATGTATATGTATATATACATATATATGCATATATATGTATATATATGTATTATATATATGTATATATATATTACACCATGATACTTTAGAACAGAAAATTTGAAAGGAAATGTGGAAACAAAAATTGCTAAGGGAACTGAGTCCCTCCTGATAATTCTAATACCATCAAGAAAAGAATTTCATTGAAATGTCTTGTTACTCAAATAATAAATTACAAATTTGAGAGTGACACTGATGGGGAAACTGTAGAGCTAAATCCCTAACTCTGTATGGACTTAATGGAGGACCTCAAATGCTTCTTCCACAGCCTCCTTAAATATCTCCAGAAGTGCAGGCTCTATGGGTCTTCCTTGTCTTAAATGATAGCCCCTAGAATTTAACAACTGCAATCAAAAATTATACAAGCAGGAGGGGCGGGGCGAGCGCGGGACAAAGGGAAACGAAGCCGGAGCTGCGGGCGCCTTCTCGGCCCGCGGTGTCTCAGATTCATTCTTAAGGAACTGAGAACTTAATCTTCCAAAATGTCAAAAAGACCATCTTATGCCCCACCTCCCACCCCAGCTCCTGCAACACAAATGCCCAGCACACCAGGGTTTGTGGGATACAATCCATACAGTCATCTCGCCTACAACAACTACAGGCTGGGAGGGAACCCGGGCACCAACAGCCGGGTCACGGCGTCCTCTGGCATTACGATTCCAAAGCCTCCAAAGCCACCAGATAAGCCGCTGATGCCCTACATGAGGTACAGCAGAAAGGTCTGGGACCAAGTAAAGGCTTCCAACCCTGACCTAAAGTTGTGGGAGATTGGCAAGATTATTGGTGGCATGTGGCGAGATCTCACTGATGAAGAGAAGCAAGAATATTTAAACGAATACGAAGCAGAAAAGATCGAGTACAATGAGTCCATGAAGGCCTATCATAATTCCCCTGCGTACCTTGCGTATATTAATGCAAAAAGCCGTGCAGAAGCTGCATTAGAGGAAGAAAGTCGACAGAGACAGTCTCGAATGGAGAAGGGAGAGCCTTACATGAGCATTCAGCCTGCGGAGGATCCAGATGATTATGATGATGGCTTTTCAATGAAACATACAGCCACTGCCCGTTTCCAGAGAAACCACCGCCTCATCAGTGAGATCCTCAGTGAGAGTGTGGTACCTGATGTGCGGTCGGTTGTCACAACAGCTAGAATGCAGGTCCTCAAGCGACAAGTCCAGTCTTTAATGGTTCATCAGCGGAAACTAGAAGCCGAACTCCTTCAGATAGAGGAACGACACCAGGAAAAGAAGAGGAAATTCCTGGAAAGCACAGACTCCTTTAACAATGAACTTAAAAGGTTATGTGGTCTGAAGGTGGAAGTAGACATGGAGAAGATCGCAGCGGAGATCGCACAGGCAGAGGAGCAGGCCCGCAAAAGGCAGGAGGAGAGGGAGAAGGAGGCCGCAGAGCAGGCTGAGCGCAGTCAGAGCAGCATCGCCCCCGAGGAAGAGCAAGTGGCCAGCAAAGCGGAGGAGAAGAAGGATGAGGAGAACATCCCGATGGAGACAGAGGAGGCACACCTTGAAGACACGGCGAAGAGCCAGCAGAACGGTGAAGAAGGCACGTCTACTCCTGAGGACAAGAAGAGTGGGCAGGAGGGGGTTGACAGCATGGAGGTAGAAGGGACCAGTGACAGTAACACCGGCTCAGAGAGCAACAGTGCCACAGTGGAGGAGCCGCCCACAGACCCAGTGCCAGAAGACGAGAAGAAGGAGTAAATGTTGCCTTGTTTTATGTGACCTAAAACTTTTTTAAATGAAAAAAAAATGTGTTTTTTGGTTTTAATGATGTTATGTGGTCTGTGTATTAATTATTTCCTTTTCTGTTGATACCATGAAGGTCTTTGAACCCTCAGCATCATAGCCTAATGCCAGCCACTTACCTTTCTTAGCTCTCAACTTGTGAAACCTCAGAACTGAGATTAAACAAGAAAACACCCATCTCTTTTTGAGAACCACCTTGTATGCTGCAGAATCTACTCTTGACAAATGCCTTCCTTCAGCTCACTTGGGTGCTCATCAAAGCCACAGCTTTAAGCGCTCCCAGCCCATCCACAGCTTTCTGAGTACCCTGTCTCGTATACTTATAGAGTGCCCTCTCAAAAACATGAGGATGTCTGTTCACTTGCCCTTTTTATATCTGATGTCAGACACCAGGAGTTGTCTTATAGGGCAGGGTGTAGCCTGAAACTAGCGGTACACAGATCAGACAGTGTAGAGATGTCTCCCGTCAGAGGGGAGGGGAGGGGAGTAGTTACTGCTGTGGATTCCTCACTAGACAGGAGCTGCGTGTCTGTAGCGCTTCTCAGTGTTGTTGATATGGGATATGTTCTGGGAAACTCATCCTTACTGTACAAGGGAAAAGAAAGACTTCTTTACCAGATTGGTTTTCCAAAGACATGATAGACAGCAGTGCTTAAGGAATGGAATATTACAATGGACTATAGACTTCACAGTGATTGGCCATTCCAAAAGGAAAACAGGAATTACGTTCATCCACGTGAGCATACTTCACAGTGATGAAAACCTCATGGCTCGAGATCCATAGATCAGAGCTGAACCTACCTTTTTGATAATCGCTTTAGTGGTCTTAGAGACTAGGAACAAGATAGTTTGTAACGTGTGCGCCCTAAAATCTAGACTAGATTTTTACTGAATAGTGGTATATATGATGGTATATGTTTCTTAAAGGTCCAAACATAATAAAGAAATTAAGACAAAGAAAAAAAAAATTATACAAGCAGTCATTTCTTCCTACCTTTAAAACTCTTGGTAATTATCTTTAAAATGAAGAAACTGAAGACAGACACATGAAAAGATGTGCACACAAGTACACAAAAAGTAATACCTAGCATTTAAGAATGAGGCTTCCTGTTTGCAAGGAGAAATGCAGGTTGCCATGGGATGGAATAAAATCAGGATCAATATGTAAATCTGAAGGATATCTGGGACAGTATAAATAATCTTCAAGTTTTAATCTTTCTTTAATATATGCTCAAATTTTGCCCTTCATAGCTAAGAACTCAGTGATCCTATAGATGGCTATAGCTGTTATAACATTGCCTTCTTCCTCTTTAAATTTCTAACATATCTGCATATTTTTAAAATGCTTCTTCAATTTAAAATATATATATTTATATATATATTCATATATATGAATCATATTCATATATATATATATGAACAAAGCTATGTGAACATACAAACATGTGCATATACTTTTGTGTATTACAACTTTGATGCATACTAAAATAGTATATATTTAAATACATAAACTGTTAAATGAAAATTGATTGTATTATATTTAAATACTGCAATTATTATTTCCAAGGTTAAGTCTAAGCAAAATGTATATTGATTTGATGGATTATTATTTTTTTCTCTTGAAAAATCTTTAACAACAACAACAATAATAATAATAATAACAATTAATAATAATCTTAATAGTAATAATGGTCAAATAAAATTTAGTAGGGGCTTTAGGTAAAAACATCAGTAATAATACAAGGAGTGACCAATTGGACACATCTGTTTTTCACATATCAATACATGTTCAGATATATAGTACATAACAAACAATTGTAGGGGTCCTAAATATAATAAACAAGGGATGTCTTGTAGTCTCCTTTAAGATAGTCTGAAGGAAAATGAAAGAAAATCCTGCTTATGAGATAGATAAACACAATCCTAGAGCAGTCTTGACTGGACACTGTCAATACACATCTTCTGATTACTGTTACTACTTCCACCTGGATACCATATAAACTGTTTTCAGGTACCATGTTAACAAATAAATGCTTGAGAGCTGTGGAATTATGTACCCTGTAAACAGTGACTGTCTACAAAGCGACCAAATGTCTCGATGGTATCAAATCTTAGGCTATATTCCCCACAAAACATTCATTTTCTGAATGGATAGACTAGATCCTAGGGCCAACATCTCTATAGTTATGAAGAGAAAGGTGCTCACAATTTCAGAAAGCAGATATGTGTACTTTATTCACTGGGAACCAGAATATCCTGAAAGAAACTGAAAGAGAAAGATGCTAATTTAATGGCCCAGAAAAGCAAACACAGGTGAGTAGTTTGTAATCCCAACAGGTCCTTGCATGGTATTGGGACTTCCAGGAAACTTATGATAAGAAATATGCTACCATGATTTTCAATCTCCATAAAATGCTACTCTGTTTGCCTTTATATATGCTTGTGTATTCTGGGTGCATACATTCTTTTTAATTTTCAATTCATAACTGCAATTGTTAAAATTCTTAGAGGAAACATATCCTGGTAGTCAAGAGCCAAGTAATACCACAAAGTCACACCTACCACACAAGAGAACTTACATGGCGAGATTTATTGGACAGGAAAAACTGTGCTGATCACCTCAAATATTGTTAAGTTTCCTTAGAGAAGGTGATGACATATGGAATTTCTATGTCCCTGATAACAGCCTAATGGAATCACTTGTAAGGTATCATTCCTCCCTTTCTGCTTAATTAAAGATGAGGTGTGAAAATAAAGGCATTTTTGTGTTCTTTAGATTGCTTCCTGTGGATTGTGGAAGGTGTTATCTTCAGGAAACCCAATAAAATTGGGATGGTGGTCGAGTCCTGAGTGATCCTGCTGTTCAAATGAGTCCAGGATCTATGGTACCATCTGCAGCTAAGAAAGTGCTGTCACAGTTGAAGCAGTCTGTGAAGCAAGACTGAAGCATTTATGGGTAGCCACTCTGGAGCTGCACTGGATACAGATCAGGATGAAATAGCTGGTCTTAGAAAGATTCTGAAACAGAATATGTATATGTCAGAAAATAAAGTTAGGAAGGTTAGGGAGAAAATCTTTTCTTGGATGTACATTTGAAACTTGAGTCCCCAAAACAGGAAAATAGGTAGAAAATAGAAAGTTCCATCCAAAAACTAGGGAAAGGGGAAGGAATCTCACATTCTGGAATGGGGAGTCAATAGGAAACTTTAGTCTGTTGATTTACAAGGTCACTTGTCTGGAGTCTGTTTGACACCCAGGACAAGTGGGTCCAAGTGGATTTCCTGAAGCTTAAAGTAAACTAGGTTTTCAGTATGACTATAAACCATGCAAATGGGACTTCTTTCCTTATCTGGAATACTGAGTATATAGTGATTTAGCTTAATGAGAATCATATTGAAGTCTATACTTAAAACTCAACTGAAGAAAACTTAAAATCTTGAGCTTGGAACTATGATAGTAGATCACATAGTGGAATGTTTTGCCATGAGTAGCAAAATAATTTATCAATACCTCACTGAACACTGTTTGATCTCTGAGGTTTTGGGATCCTAATACATCAGTAGCATAGAAATGGAAAGAAATCTGAACAATTTTTATTCTTTCAATAGAGGTTAAATAATTTTCTTATCATGATTTCCTATTTAACTTGCATTTTTCCACCTTAGAACACATTCTTTGACACTAAAGTGTTTTTCTTAGGTCCTCATAACATAAGCTTCTGTTTCTTCAGACCTTACATAAACTTTACATTTCTTTATCTAGCTGATTACTTGTCACAGATTACACACAGGTGGTTGATTACTAAGAGTAGTATCTATAAAGTGAGTTTCTTCTGAGAAAGGAATAGTAAAATGTTACATGTAAATTTTATTTATATTTTATCATGTATCCTGTGAACAAGGCAATCATGTTTGCCTTTTTAAATAAGAAATTTAGTAGTTGTAACTAACTAATGAATGGATTAATGAACAAGCATAGTGGTGCTTTATCTTGGGGTAAAAGCTTCTTGTCTCCAGTTCTCTAGATTTCAAGCTATAGTTATATTAGGGGTCTATATGATCAGAGATTTGATACGAGTAAACAATTTACTAAATGAAGTATATAATTACAATGAAAGACACTAGTTCATAGTCCACTACCTAGACAATTTCCCAGGTTCCTGGGACCTTTCTGATGCCATGGGAAAAGGGATTCTGGCCATTAGGCCCAAATGATGAGTGGTAGCTTTGTTTGTATATTTTTGTTTTATGTGGTTTGTTTTGTTATATTTGTTGTTTTTGTTTTGTTTCATTTTTAGTAATGTTTCTTTGTTTGTTTCTTTCTTTGTTTGTTTGTTTTGGTAGAAGGCTTATACAGGAGAAATGACCTCACCTTCTATTTTAAAACGTGAAGACATTTGAGTCTCCATTTTGCCCACAGCTCAGGATGGGCCCAACAGAGTGCAGGTGGGGCCCTAGCAGAGGTTACAGCAATAGGTCTGTGCAGTGGTTGACACATAAAAATCCAGGTGTAGATCTTTGCTGTGGTGCTCATACCTTATTGTACACACTAAGGGAGCTCACTTCTAGGATTTTGAAGTCTCTGTCGTAATAAGTTTAAGCATATTAAATATGATGGTTAGAAGTTCTCTGGTAGGCTTTAACACTAAGATATACGATTTAAACAATCTTCATTTATAATGATCTGTTCAAATTATACCTCACATACATAGGAGAGGAAACTACTTTAACTTTAACTACTTTAAGTAGTTAAAGCTTTATCTCATAACCAATTGTATCAATTCTTACCGAAGATAATTATCATTCTACATTCTTAAAATTATAGTAGCTATTATATAATTAGGTCTTTAGATTCTATACTTTTTATATTTGAGCCTTAAAAAACATGATTAAAATCTGAATATCTAGTATCACAAGGGAATTTTGTAATCAATTAATTTAATTAATAAAGAGACTGGAAACTTCTCTGGTTTTTATATGATATATCATTTTAGAACATAACAGTTTCCGTATGATTTATTTTATAAAATAATCTATAGCTTATCAATAAGATAAACCAATAACTAAAAGTGTAGACAACTCAATGTATCTAAAATTAATATATCCCAACTAAAAAGTATCTTAAGTTATCTTTTTCTGTGACCAGCTCATCATATGCTCTTTATATCTCACAATAGAATCACATCACATGCTTTAAGATTAACTAACCATTGACTTTTAAACACTAATATCGAGCTATGATATTTAAACATGTCCAATAGTTTATAGTCAATAATCCTGTTGTTGACAGTGTACTTTAAATATATGCCTAGTTCTGAAAATTGTGAGCAATAACCCAGTTTCAGAGCCATCAATAAAGTGGATCATTACAAAACAACTTTAAAATAATAAGTATTAAATAACATTCATTTTTCTATTATATCAGATCCATTAACGAGGCAACCCAGAGGGGAACCCTGAGCCCCTGGTAGCTGGTGATAGGAGAAAGAAACAGCATTTGTTCATGCATCCAAGAACTAGAAAAGACATAAGTATTTAGATGTGATTTTAAACTAGCTTTTATGAAACTTTAAACGTTAAAATTTCATCATCATATAAAGAATATTTTAAACAAGTGTTGAATCACACATATGGTATGTTGTAAAAATATTTCTTCATCATATTAAGAATAATTTAAATATATATTAAATCACATATATAGTATGTTGTAAATATTTCTTAGAATTATTATCATCATATAAAAATCGTGTAATCTTAAAATATGAACTAGCTTTTGTAGACTAAAATGAGATACATATTTAAACTGAGAACTCACTAGGACTAAGAACGTTTATTGTTGGTACTTAATTCAATGTGGTCTTCTTAACATAGTAAAGTCATGTGGCTGGTTGTAAGCCATGTCAGTATGGTTGCTATTTATGAGGAGTTGCGTCCAAGTCACATGCACATATACACATACTAAGCTGAAAGATTTACTTACACACATAATTATACCCTAAACAAGTGTAACTAAACTAATGTACTTAAAATTTGTATATTAAATAAATTTAGTTTATATATTAAATTAAACTTAGTTTGATACATACTAATCTACAGCCAAATATTGTTTTGATTATATCAATGTTAAATCATACCCAATAAACAAACTACAAATCCTTAAATAAGATATCACAGTATAACCTTAAGATATTTTTCCCATTTATTTTTTTCTGAGCTCAAAGTGCAAATAAATCAGAGATAAAGTTATTTGAAAAGTGGGGAATGGACCCTATGAGATAAGAGAAGTTTTGAGCACAGAGCAGAAAAGTTTGGATAAAAAATATTTGGGAATCATTTATTTATGGCAGTTAGAAGTTAAAAATCAAGTGTGCCAATTTCAGACCTTTAAGTGGGGTCATGTTTTGGTAATACAATCAGAGGTCTTAAAGAAAACGAGGTAGAGCATGTTTGGCTTAGTACAGACTAGCTGCAGGAAGCCAGAAAGAGAAGTGGAGCAAAGGCAACTGAGGGTTCATGTGGGCAGGCTGACAGCCAGAGCCACAGGGAGTAATGGGATTCTAGCTAGTTTGCAATAAAATTCACAGACAATTTGTCTTGCATACCTCAGGCATAGTTGGATAAGCAATGTGATTCAGGTTTGCCATCAGCAGGATCAGGTGTATGTGTTGCAGTCCCTGGATCTAGCCTTCCCTGATGTGTTGCAGCTTATAGAAAAGATGTTTAACCGGCATGAGAAGCAGAAAAGGCAGAAAGAAAAGGCTTGGAAAAAGGGAAACAGGGGACAGGTAATCTCTTTCCTTTCCCCCAATTTATGTAGTATTTATAATTGTGCTTAATAAAATTAGAAATTTAATAGGAAATGTGAATAAATTTAAAGCCATTCAAGAGGGTATCAGATGTAGAGTATTCAGGTTTTCTAAGAGGTATCCCAGGAGTAATCAGAGGTCATTCAGAACACTGTTCTCTTTCATGAAAGAAAGAAAAATGTCACTGCAGCTTACAGTCCCAAGAATGCTGGGAGGACTCAATGAGGAACATTTCCTGATTCCTAATTGCATTCATTGGTGTCAGTGGCTTAGCCTGGCTAAGGCAGAAGAGATGCTCCACATCTGGTTGGTACCAGGGCTTTCATAGAATACAGGAGGCAAACAAAAAATCCCAATTCTAAGTAGTATCATCTCCAGCAAATGAAAAGCTTTAGGAAAAGAGTCACAAAACCACAATGGCCTAGAAGAGCTGTGAGATTAACAGGCATTCCCAAAGTGGAGTGGTAGAAGAGAATAGGAAAGAGACGATATCCTAGTAAGACCTATTGAGACTGTAGAGTTGCAGCTAAAAGGATGCTGGCTTGGGGACAGTTGAAGAATAATCACCTTGTCTTTAATGGTTATGGCAGGGAATACCTCTGCCTATAAGCATATCAGAAGAGTACTTGACATTGAAAAGTTCACTTCCTTGAACTTAGGAAAAATTTACACAGACACAAAGGGAAACTTACCTAATTATTGCTGGAGAATGGGTTGTTGAGTACACAGTAAGCCGGAAAGCTGATTTTTTTGCTGGTAACTGAGGGTTGAAAATAGAGTGCTGTTGTGTAGCTAAGACTCATCAGAAGGTATATAGGCATCTAGAGAGCCTATTGATTCTCAGCACCATTATATGTCATGAAATATAATGTGGCATGAATACCTTGCCAAGACCACCTTGGAGAATACAAGTGGACCAATAGGTCACAAAGCCTTCCCATAATCAGAGACTAAAGTAAAAGTGAGGACGCGTACCTACTTCCATTTTGGCACACATAAACCTATTGTTACTACATTTGTACAAGCAGTATTTAACTCCAAATATTTTCTTATGTTTTTTAGTTTATGATTTGGTAAATGTTTTCATTATTTTTTAAAAGTGTATTTTTTATTGGACATTCTTCTATTCTACTTATTTACATTTCAGTTGTTATACCCATTCCCAATCCCCACTCCCAGGAACTCCCTATCCATTCCCCACTCATGCTGCTTCTATGAGGGTGTGCCTACAACCATCTACCTAGTCCCACTTCCAACCCTTGAATTCCCCCACACTGGGGCATCCAGCTTTCAGGGGGCCAATAACCTTCCACCAATGCCTGACAAGGCCATCCTCCACTGCATATACAGCTTGAGCCATGGGCACCTCCATGCATGTTCCCAGGCTGGTGGTTTGGCACCTGAGTGCTATGGTTAGTTGGTATTTTTGCTCTTCCCATGGGGCCTTTCCCTTTCAGCTCCTTCAGTCTTCTCTCTATTGCCTCCATTGGGGACCCCATGATCAGTTCAATGATTAGCTGCCTCTGTCTATGTCAGATTCTGGCAGGGCTGCTTAGGAGACAGGTATATCAGCCTCTTGTCAGTGTACACTTCCTTGTGTCCACAACAATGTCTGTATTTATTTCTATACATGGTTTGAATATCCAGGAAGGACTGTCCCCAGATAGCCCCTCCTCAAGCCTATGCTCCACATTTTGTCTCTGTATTTGCTTCCTTGAATATTTTGTTACTCCTAAGAAGGACCGAAACACCCATACATTGGTCTTCCTTCTTCTTCAGATTCATGTAGTCTATGAGTTGGATCTTGGGAATTGGGAGCTTTGGGACTAATATCCACTCATTAGTGAGTGCATACCACTGTGTGTTCTTTTGTGATTGGGTTACCTCACTCAGGATGATATTTTCTACTTCCATCTATTTGCCTAAGAATTTCATAAATTCATTGTTTTTAATAGCTGAGTAATACTCTGTTTTGAAAATATACCACATTTTCTCTATCCATTCCTCTGTTGAAGGACATCTGAGTTCTTTCCACCTTCTGGCTATTATAAACAAAGCTGCTATGAACTTAGTGGAGCATGTGTCCTTGTTATGTGTTAGAGCATCTTTTGGGTTTATGCCCAGGAATGGCATAACTGGGTCCTGAAGTAATATTATGTCCAATTTTCTGAGGAACCAAAAGACTGAATACCAGAGTGATTGTAGGAGCTTCCAATCCCACCAAAATGGAGGAGTGTTATTCTTTCTCCATATCCTTGCCAGCATCTGCTATCCTCTGAGTTTTTGATGTTAGCCATTATGACTGGGGTGAAGTGGAATCCCAGGGTTTTTTTTAGTTTCCATTTCCCTGATGACTAAGGGTGTTAAACATTTCTTTAGGTGCTTTTAGATCATTCAAGTTTCCTAAGTTGAGAATTCAATTTGAATAACAATAATAAAAAAATCCAGGATAGTAAAAACTCTTCTCAACAATAAAAGATCTTCCTGGGGAATCATCATCCCTTACCTCAAGGTGTACTACAGAACAGTAGTGATAAAAACTGTATGGTATTGGTACAGAGATAGGCAAGAAGATCAATGAAATAGAATTGAAGACCCAGAAATGAATCCACATACCTATGGTTCCTTGATATCTGACAAAGGAGCTAAAACCATTCAGTGGAAAAATGACAGCATTTTCAACAAATGGTGCTGGTTCAACTGGAAGTCAGCATGTAGTAGAATGCAATTGATCCATTCTTATCTCCTTGTACAAAGCTCAAGTCCAAGTGGATCAAGGATCTTCACCTAAAACCAGATATACTGAAACTAATAGAAGAGAAAGTGGGGAAGAGCCTTGAACACATGGATACAGGGGAAATATTCCACCAATGGCTTATGCCCTAAGGTCACGAATTGACAAATAAGACCTTATAAATTGCAACGTTTCTATAAGGCAAGATCACTGTCAATAGGACAAAATGGCAATCAAGAGATTCAAAAAAGATCTGCACCAATCCTACATTTGATAGTGGGCTCATTTTGAATATATACAAAGAACTCAAGAAATTAGACTCCAGACAATCAAATAACACTATTAAAACCTAAACAAAGAATGCACAACTGAGGAAACACAAATGATCAAAAAGCACATAATATTTTCATTTCTTCAATCAATATTTCCTTGATTTTCTGTGGTGGATCCAGATCACATGATAGTCAGACAGGTGTAGAATCCAGAAACAAAGAAGCATTGTTTTTTTTTTTCAAATTGATTCTGTTTGCAATTCCAGGTCCAATTACTAAACTAAATCATGTAATATTTATGCTAAGTATAAGGATGCGAGTGCTTGTTTAATAACAATTGTCAGTGAAACAACTGAAGTTTTCTGTTCAGATTAAAGGTCTATTTAGTTTCAGAGAGAAACCAATGGATTAACTATATACATTACTTATGTGCTCTTTGAACGAAAACAGTATCTAGAAGGGGTTTTATCTCCTCATACTTAAGTATTAAAGACAAAATGTCCTCTGACAATGCATTGCTTTCCCTGATTGGCTGCCCCAACTATCTCTCAAATGGGAACTAACTAGACATCCAGCATTCAAAAAGTAAAGACATTGGGACTATTACTATTTCTATGAAATAATAAAAAAAAAATGACAGGGAAAAGTACAGTCATATATATTTCTGTCTGCTGTTTTATACAAGCAAAATCAAAAGAATACTTAAATAATTCTCAGTTCTCTAAAGACTGTATTTTTTAATGCATTGAAGAAAATTCCACAATTTATATTCCTTTACATGACTTCTCTTAAGTATATTAACTTTCTCTTACTCTATACTGCCTTCCTACTTTATGAATTTAAAAAAATATATCTTTATTAAATATGTGATTTACATAAATTTCCTCTTTATTTTTGTTGGTATTGTTGCCTCTAAAAAAAAGACAAGCCCTTATGTAATAGAATTTCAAGAGTTGTCTTAGTTAAGGTTTCCATTGTTGTGAAGAGACACTGTTACAAAGTCACCTCTTATAAAGGACAGTATTTAATTGGAACTGACTTACAGGCTTACATATTCACTCCATTATCATCAAAACAGAAGTTTTTCAGGGTCCAGGCAGGCACAATGTAGGAGGAGTTGAAAGTTCTACAGCTTATTCTGAAAAACCACCAGGAGAAGACTGGCATCACCAGGTAGCAGGAAAAAAGGTCTCTCAAAGTACACTACACAGTATACACCCTTTTTTTTTAATAAGGCTACACCTCCTAGTGATACCATCCCCTGCACAAAACATATTAACAACATTCTACTCCATTGCCCACATAGTATTGTTCAAATGCATGATTCTATCAGGGCCATACCAGTCATAGCAAGATGTAAAATATACTTAAACAAACTTTTAAAATCACCATATTCTATATCAGTCTACCAATGTTTGAGTCTAAACTGCAAAGTTTATTCTGACATTTAAGAAAGTTCTAAAATTGACCCCCTAAAAAGTCAAAATCAAAATGCAGATCACATACTTCCAACATATCATGGCACAAGATATATATTACCATTCCAAAATATCATAGTAACAAAATGCTGGACCAAGGCAATAGCAAAATACAAGCTGAGCAAACTCCAAACTCTGCATCTTCATGTTCAATATCAAAGCACTCATCACAGCTCCAATTCCTTTCATCCTTGTTTACTATTGTTAACAGCTATGGCATCAGGAGCAACAAACTTTGTTTTCTTGTGCTGGTTACATTATTAACAGCTTTCCCCAGCAGATATCCCATTGCTCTGTCATCTCTAACATCTTGAGGTATCAAAAGCAACTTTAACTTTACAGCTTCCTTTTTCAATGGGGTCTATATAAATATTATGGGCTCCTCCAAATGGCAAGGATCAATTCTTCAACTCTGCCTTCTGTAGTGTTCTAAGTTCTGGATGATGCCACTTCAACCCTGCTTTTCTTAGTGACAATCACATGATATTGGCATCTTCAATACACTTGGGTCTTTTCTGCAACTAACTTTCACCAATAGTCTCTCACAGACACTCTTCTTGACAGCAATCCTCACTTTCTTTACATGAGCTCTTCAGAGTCCTGATCCATCAGTTAAAACTGAGTCTGTATCTTCTCTAATAGTCTTTCTTGTTCTCTTGCAATGCAAAGGCTTCAGCTGTTCTCTAAGAACTCTTCATGTCTTCAAAACCATATCATATGAGTGATCATTACATATTACCAAGTCTGGCCCTCAGCATGATGTCTATCTCTGAAACAGAGCTTTTGTATGTTCTCAGAACACACTTCCTAGAAGATTTCACTCGAGTGATGCAGACCTCACCTTGGCCACATCTTATTTTCTGCTTCACCTAACCAGCTCAATTATCCCTTCTATTCTTGACTCTAAAGCAAGTGACAAGTGGCAAAGCTTCTTCATACTGGGACTGTAACAAACACTTTCAAAGAATAGATAACAAAAAATTTCCAAAATATTTCACTAAGTTTATCTCTGTGTATCAAAAGTTAACTATACTAGGTTGGTCAGAAATTTGACTCATTTCTCTACTCATTTTCTGTAGAAAGATTTTTTTATTTATTCAGCATTGTGCTTATCATTGTGTGTTTTTCATACTCAGAGACTCATTTAAGAGGGTTGCATGTGTATGTAAAAGTTAAGCCCCAAAGTCAAACTCAATGGTAGATCTCACACATTTCATAATAAATGGGCCATTCAAAATATAACACATACTGCAATAATCTTATAAGTCGCTATATATAGAATCAAAATACTTACAGGATTCCATGCCCATCACAGTAAGGGAAAACAACATTTAGTATGGGTAATTCATAGGCAAATACTTGTGACCAAGGTAATCATGTGTTCTAGTGATGATGAATTGCTGTTTATTGGTAAAATATAATACAAGCTGAAGTACTCCCATACATTTTCTTTTAATATTATCACCTATTACTGTATTCCATACTCTTTTATATTTGCTCATATTATAAACTTATGCATATGGCAACACAATTTCTCAAAGTAATTTATCTTCTTGACAAACAGTCTGTCAATCCATCTACAGAATTTTGACTAATACCCAGATTTTAATTGTAAACTTTGCATTGGGTGTTATTCCAAAAGAAACTTGACATCACTACAACTGTTAATATTAATAAAATTTCTTCTGGTGTCTTAATTTCTTAAACATAAATTCTAAACATGAGACAATCTAAATTCA
Source organism: Grammomys surdaster (assembly GCF_004785775.1). Lineage (NCBI taxonomy): Eukaryota > Metazoa > Chordata > Mammalia > Rodentia > Muridae > Grammomys > Grammomys surdaster. The sequence continues at coordinate 168,994 of NW_021619765.1, read as the reverse complement.
TTGGCTTCAACAATACCACTTGGCTATGCAAAGAAAAATATTGCCATGTCTTTTTGGTCAAAGGCACATGGCAAATATCTAAAAAATTTCTGTCCAGATAGGCAGATATGGATCATGTTCCACTCTGAGTTCTGCACTTCAGCATTACAAGTGTAGGGTCAACTTCCAAATTCATATGATTGTTCATTGCTTTAATTATTCTAGACCATTCAAGGTGAATTCATTTATTAAGAAATGAAATATTTGATACTCCAGTGTCATCCCCCTCCCCACATCCTACCTTTTTGTGTTTATAACCCCTGTGTGAATAAGTAAAAATTACAATTTGAATAAATAAATAAATAAATAAATAGAAAAAAGAAATGAAATATTTAAAAAATTAAATTTGAGAGTAAATATTTATAGAAAATATTTCTAACACACCGTACAGACAACATAGAGACACAAAACCAAATACATATATGTGAAATATGGATATATGTTCATTTTGGAAGAACACCTAATGTAATTTTTAAAAATATACTCTGTGTGTTAGTGAAAATGATTTTGATGGATTGACAGAATAACTATTGTAATCAGATCAAACTGTGCTATCCTCTCCAAATATTTTTATCATGTATGAATGAAAGCTTTTGTTTTATAGATGCTAGGCAGTAATCTTCCACATATTCACTCTCATCCCACTAAATCAAGGAATCACCATCAAAATTTCCCATTGAATTTCAAGATCATATTTATATACTTGTTTTTTGTTTGATTGTTTTAAGCCCACTGTATCTAATTTGTTTTCCTTATATATATATTATATTATATTATATTATATTATATTATATTATATTTATTATATTATATTATATTATATTATATTATATTATATTATATTATATTATATTATATTATATTGTTATGTCTGTAGGGTAAGTATCTTGACATTGGCATTCTACAAGTACTAGTATAGAATCCAGTAAATGTGACTCACTCTTGTTTGCATCTATCCACTACATATATTTTTCAACACGTATTTCCCTATATCTCAAATTATTTTCTGAAGCTTTTTTGTGATTTGATGTTGTGAATGTTTTATGCAGGTTTTTCTGTTTCTCTGTGCTATAGCCATGGCAAGCCTTGAAGATAATATTTAGTAGGCTGAGATTTTTCAAAATCTACCCTTTTATAAGGTTTCACAAATGACTAGACCACATTCTAGTCAACCATCACAAGATAAGGAATAAAGGTGTAAATAGGACAAGAGGATGTGGACTTGTAGAAGGAGATCTTTGGGGAAATTGAAATCTCTGCTTGTCAGAATACCAGCAGTTCAGTTCCCAGTTCAGTATTGTAAGGATACCAACCAAGAATCAGTAACAGTGGCATTATCTAGCAGAAACATCCAGGCTTCTACCAAGACAAAACATGTTAGGAGGAGAGACCAGAACCACAGAGAACACCAGGAAAGGTTCTCTGCTGTGACTCACTCAAGGAAGTAAAGATACACTTGGACATGAGACCAGCAAAGCATTACAAAGCTAGCCATGCAAGTGCCCCAATAAGTATCCAATGAGTCCAATGTATTTTATCTCAAAACAAAATACTATGAGAATCTGCATCAGCCAAACACCACTTGAGACTGCATTCACATGACATGACCAGAATTTTGCACTTCAATATTTTCTACCTCTATTTCTTATTTTCCTATGCTTACCTCCCTTTGTTACTGTTCCTACTTTATGTCTCTCCATTATATTCCACACTCACCAAAGGCAGAGCGAAAGAGAATTGCAGAAACATGGGTAGACAAAAAGCAGACACATACACACTTAAATGATAATTAAATGTGCTGGGGAACTTCTTCCCGAACAACATTTCTAGAAAAAATGAAGAGAAGTCCCACAGGTAGAAGTAAGCACACATACATTAGTGAAAATGCAGGATACAGGTCCCTTTTGAAACATCTAATCCAAATGTTATTTAGCAAAATCCTACATTTGGGCTGGTGTCATCTCTAACTAATACTGGAAAACCATGTTTCTTTGACATTCTCTAAAAGTTTTATTTCCTTAACAGAGATAAAAAGCTCATAATTGTCCATATCACCAATATATCCCCTTCCGTGGGAACATTCCTCACAGTGTTCCCTGGAATGAGTTGTCACTACACAGTTTAATAAATTATATAGACAAAACTTAAGAAAGACTTAGATATAACCATGAATCCAAATCTTATTTTGAGTGTAGGAACTAACACTACCAAGGCTAGTAAATTTGGACACCACTGTCATTTTCCACATTCAGCAGGAAAAACCAGACTATTAGTATTCTCCTCCTGTGTATCTGTGAAGTATAATTTTGCGTCCCTATGTAGAGATTTCTCCTTATTCATTCTGGGTAAAAGAATGTGCCTGGGAATAGAGTCCAACATTTAAATACTTCCTGTGGGTTGAATAACAGTGTGCAGGTGCTTCCTACATATATCTGGACGTTCTCAAGATGTAAGTAAACTTCACAGCTTAATGCCTTTGAATCGTACTCTCAGATCCAGTGCATATTAGTTAGAAGCACCTAAGTGTAGACACTAAATCTAGAGTGTCAATCTGCCCTGTGTCACATGTGCTCACTTAGTGTTCTTTAAGTAATCCCATTAAAGCCAGTGGATCATTAACCTAAATTGTATGGAAACGTTATAATTCTTTGTAATTCCTAGCTAATCAGACCTTTCTTCATTTCTCTCCAAGAAAGGACACACACCAGGAAAATATGTCCAGATTCAGTTGAAAATCTTTCATTATTAGTTGTTATAGTATTTTTAAATTATATTAAATTAAACCTGTATTGGGAGGCAGGCAGGTATTATAGGCATTCACTGTATGGCAGTTTTCAAACTCTTATACTCTTGTCACTATTGTCATCATTCTGATTACGAGTCAAGTGAGTTGTGACTACAGAAACATCAATAAGCATGATATGCAATTACTTTATTATATTTCAGTTGGCTTTTATGTTAAATTTGGAAAAAATTAGAAAGGTACTGAGCATTTACTTTGATTATACACAATGAAGTAATATATACATATATATATATGGTTATGATTTTTCACATGTGTATTTTATGATTTGACATTCAATTGATGGTTACACTAAAAACAGAATATTTTCCTGACTCATTTTCTTAACCTAGTATACCTGGCATTATCATTAGAAAAATAATTGAGTAGAAATGTGGAAGGAATACACATCTATTATATTTTTAATCTGGAAGTGTGAACTTTGAAGATAAAATGAATTATGTGAATGTTTTCTGATGTAATTTAACTTAAAGGAATTTTCTCAGTCTGACAAATTTTCTATGTCTTTTATTATGATTCAGCTTTGGATTTATGGAAAATTTCCTGTGCCTCCTCTCAGATAACCACTTATATTTTTACTAGTGTATATTATAACATATAGTTTTCCTTTCAAGTGAAAATTAACTTTTAGCTTACATACCTGTGGTTTACATTTTGAGTTCTGTTTTTCTTGAAATTATTTTTGCACTTTCTAAAAGAAAAATACATTGTTTTCTGGGGACCAAACCATTCCATCAAACCTACAAACTACCATATTGGCCTACATGGAGACCTGTCCATCTGAGTTCCTCAGAAAATTCTTTACAGATCTCCATTTGGAATCTTGAGCAGAGAAATATGTCATGGTTTCATAGTTAAATATTTGAGGTTTTAAAATATGGTATTCCTATTAACTATATTTCTCATTTAAATTACAACAGCAGCAGCAAAGGCAAAAATGGCAGCAAAGTCAGCAGCAATGGCCGCTTTGGCAGAAGCAGAGGAGTATGAAGAGGAAAGGTGCAGTAAGAGCAGGAGGAGCATGGGGAGGAGGAAGACCAGAAGGATCAGAAGGACCAGGAAGAGGAGAAGAAAAAATACTTAGTGACTGTGTCTACATTTATGAGAAGATTTGGAAGATGTAGTAATGTTGGTAAACATAGTACTCAATTATGAAATTCTAGTGAAATAATTAACAGACATCAGAAAACCTTCAAAGTCCTGCAAATACTATACACACTATACATAGCTAATTAACTCTACCTTCTTTGACCTATTGCTCATTTGAAAAGTATTTCAAAAATGTTCTTTCTACTTATCAGCATAGCTTTTAGCATCATGACATCTATGTTAAGAATTTTTAGATTTGTGCATTCAGAAAACTTAATATGTTGATATTTTTATTTTCTATTTGTATCTTTGTATAGCTACTTTGGAAAAACGTGTACTCATAGAATTACTCATTTAGGTAAGATAATCTTATTTTTTACTTTTAAAATAGGTTTCCATTTCATATACCTAAGGTTGTACATTCTTCACACTTGTATGCTTTTAAAATCAGTTATTTTATTGTTTCAGATATCTACATTTAGTAACAGTGAGCTCATAATATTTTATTATTTTAAATTGTTATTAATTTTCCTTGACATAATTGTAGTTGTTACTGCATTGAGTGGAATTACTCCCTGGATGTATAATACACAAGAGAGAAAATGAACAAAATTGAAGTATGATAGAAAAACTGTATTAAAGACAGGTGCTAAGTGTACCACATCTCCCATGGGACAAATGAAAGCTAAGTAGTCCTTTGTTTAGGATTTCCTTCTTTTCTTAAGTAAACACTGTCAGACAAAATTGAATTTTTTTAATTTGATCAGAAGAAACCTATGTTGTGTATAATTTATATTTCAAACATATTTAATTGTGCTAATTGGAATATATTTTCCTTTTTTGGAATATATTTTTCAATCATTACTTCTGTGGCTACATATAGTACCAATTATTTTTGAGCTGAAGGGGTTTGCAACCCCATAGGAAGAATAACAATATCAAGCAACAAGAACCCCTAGAACTCCCAGGGACAAAACCACCAAACAAAAAGTACAGATGGAATGACCAATGGCTCCAGCTGCATATGTAGCAGAGGATAGCCTTGTTGGGCATCACTGAGAAAGGAAGTCCTTGATTCTGTGAAAGTGTGATGCCCCAGTGTAGGTGAATATGAGGGCAGAGAGGAAGAGTGGGTGGGAGGATGGGGATACACCCTCATAAAAGCAGAGTTAGAGATGATGGCATAGGTAGTTTCTGAGGGGGGAATCTGGAATAGTGGATAACATTTGAAATGTAAATAAACAAAACTTCGCATTTGAAATTAATGATGTTTTTGGCTACCTTCACACAGCTATGTAATTTATATGTACATAGATACGTAATTTTATGTACATATACATAAAGAGTTTTGCATATCAGTGTTAATGTAAAAAGGGCAACAAATACTCACAAGACTCTTTGTTATTTAAAATTTTTTCTAAGTTTAGATTCATGTTTAAGGGAACCATTTCTAATTAATTATTTTGCTGTCAGAGTGAAAAAAATGGAATTTACATTTATTAATCATTTCAATGTATAATATATATGTTTGCATATATATTATATGTATATGTATATGTGTGTGTGTGTGTGTGTGTGTGTGTGTGTGTGTGCCTTCCTTGGAGAAATGTGTACTGAAAGATTTACTCATGTAGATATGATACATTTCCTTACACTTACAATAGGTTTGCATTTCATATAATGATATAACTAGGCCTCACACATACATATATATGAAGAAATATATACGTATATATGTATATTTTACATTTTTATTTTTAGTAATTAATTTTATATTAAATTATATAGGTACTAAACACTGGGGAGTTGACTTAGTCGAGGATATACATGCATTTTTTGCAGAAGAACTAGAGTTTGGGTCCTTTGAATCTGCACTTTTATAAACACAGAAAAAATTAACAGGACACTGTGGGTGTTTGTAAAAGTTTCAAAATTGTGTCTGTGGTCATCTTTAAATTATTTGAATTTGTTCCATTAACACTTTCTTTTGCATACATGGATTTCATAATGAAAGCATTTAAAATCAATGACTAATATTATGCCAATCTCCAGTCTTCTAAATTACAACCTACTTTGAAGACTCATTTAAAGTGTTAATTGAAATGAGTGTTGTTAGAAATAAACAAATTTTTATACCACAGATTTTTAAAGCAATCTAAATTATATGAAAGATGTTCGCACACAGAATTAAACTGATTTTCTATTTTCACAGCATAGGGATTTACATGGGTTTTCAATACAAGAGCCAGGTAATTGAAGCATTACATACTCTTGTAACACTCCAAGTAAAGGAATACAACTCATAAAAAAAAATATCAGAAAAAGTATTTTAAAAATCGTATGCTCTGCATGTAAGGCAATTTTGCATAAATATAAAAGAAAATTAAAAATGAAAGATTTGAATGTGAAAGATTTGTTAACAAATAAGATATGGATAAGTATATATTATGTCAATTACTAGAATTTGGTTTGCAATTTTATTGTATTTATTCATAAATTATATGGAAATACTTCAATAAATTATGTTCATATGTATCATGGCATTTTCCTGTTCTTTTAGGTGCCATGTTACCTTTCTTGGAAGAACTGTGCATTATTTGTTTTAAATTTAATTTTTATTTTATGTTCAATTTATATCCTCATATCAGCCCTATCACTCTTCTATTCTTACAACCACACTTACAAATCCTTAACCATCCACCATGCTCACATTCTGTTAGGAGAAGCAGAGTCCCACTTGGCTACCACCCTATCCTGAGTCAACTAGTTCCAGTAAGTCTAGGCACACTCTCTCCCACTGAGGCCCAAGAAGCTGTACAGGTAGGGTACAGGTATCCAAGGGCAGGGAACAAAGACCAACACAGCCCCTACTTCACTTCTTAGGGGACACACATGAACACCAAGCTCACATTTGCTACAAATGTATAAAGAGTCTAGGTCTACTGCCTGCATTGTCCCCTTTTGGTAGCCCAAGCTCTGTGAATCCCAGTGGTCCCAGGTTAGTGAAAACTGTGGGACATCTTGTGATGTCCCTGACCCCTCTGTCTTACTCAATTCTGTCTCCCACTCTTCCACAGGAGTACCTTCATGCTTTACCTGATGTTTGACTGGGGGTTTCTGTGTCTGTCTCCAAAACCTGCTGGATAAAGCCTCTTAGGAAATAATTATGCTTGTTTCCTGTTGGCAAACATAGCAGTATGTCATTAACAATGTCACGATGGGACTTTCACATGAGATTGATCTCAAGTTGATGCAGTCATTAAATTGCTATTCCCCCATCTTTGTCCTAACACAATTTGAAGGCAAGACTAACTTTGTTTTGAAGGTTTCTCTGGGTGAATTTATTCCATCCTCTCTCCTCAAGAAGTCCAGCTTGGCTACAGGAGGTGGCCAATTCAGTCTCTATATCCCCATTGGTAGAAATCTCAGCTAATACCACCCTCTTGTACTTCCTATATCATTTCCCATCCAAGATCTACAGCTAGTAATCAGAGATGCCCCTCCATCTCTTTCCATTCTCATTCCCAACGGTCTCTCACCTCTCAAATTCCCAAACTTGATCACTATCACTGATCCTCTTGTCACCTCCTTTCTACCCAGTTCAGTCTCTCCATCCACTTCTGATTACTATCTAGTTATGAGTGAGATTTGTGCATCCTTCATTTGTACTTCCATATATCCCAGTTTTTTGGGTTTATGGATTGTTCCATATTTGTCATGTATTTTATGGCCAAGACCCCATAAATTTATATATACCATATGCCTTTCTGGCTTTGGATTATCACACTCAACAGGTTATTAGGTTCAATCCATTTCCCTGCAAAATTCGTGACATCTTCCTTTTTAATAGCTGAATAGTATTCCATTGTGTAGGTGTACCATTTTTTCTTTATCCATTCTTCAGTTGAGGGACATCTAGGTTGTTTCAAGTATCTGGCTATTATGAACACAGAATATGAATGGAGGTGAGAAGTCCCCCTGTGGTATAGTGTAGCAACTTTTGGGTGTATGCCCAATAGTGATACAGTGGGGTCTAGGTTAGAACTACTTCCAGTTTCCTGAGAGCCTCTAAAATTTATTTCCAAGGAGGTTGAATAACTTTGTACTACGACCAACAATGAAGGAATGTTCTTCTTGGTCTACTTCCTTGACAGCATGTCACATGAGTTTTTTATCTTAGGGATTTTGAGAGATATAAGATAGAATGTCATTTTGATTTGCATTTCCTGATGACTAGGATGTTGAACACTTCATTAATCTATACACTGTTCTTTGCAAAAGCTCTCAGCACTTACTTTAAGTTTAATTATAGAATATTTATCTACATCTACTTTTGATTTTAGTTTAAAGTATGCATATGTTACATTTACTCCAGTGTGGTTTTTTAATGCATATTCTATATGTCTGATACAGAACCTCACTGTGCTACCATCTGAGACTTCAAGTTCATTACTGAAAACTTGCTTCCCCTCAGCAACATGAGAAGATCAAAACAACAGATGCAGATCACCAGACTGGACCAGTGGTATTGTAAAATCACTTTATTACTGACTTTCATTTTAGCTTGCTTGTTTATAAAATTGAATCAAAATTTTAGATTTTTCTCATTTTCTATGGGTTTGCCTAAATACCTTTACATCTAAACATATTTTTATTATTTGCCATGATGTTTTTATAAAATTTCAACAACATATTTAAGCCCTGAAATATATTTTGTAATATTATAGGTTTTGAGTATTTAAAATAATGTTAACTCAAATACTTGACTATTTCACTCCACTCCCCTAAGTTCTTCAGATCTTCTCCTACTCAACTTTAACCTCTATGGCAAAAAAAAAAAAAAAAAAAAAAAGTTTACAGAAACACCAATAGAAAAGAAATATCTCAAAAATCAGGAAAATTAAACCACATTAAAACCAATAAAAAACAAAAACAACATAAACAACAATAAACCAAAGAACAAAAAAATAACCAAACAGAAACTATGTAAAAGCACATTCAAAAATTCAGAAAACTATGGAGTTGAATCATTTATTGATCAACTACTGCTGGAACTGAGGCCTTTCCTAAGTGGGGTACCCAGTTTCACTCTTTCTGGAAAACTAGATCTTATCTCTCAGAGTGCTTATATGTGAGAGATTAGTTGTTAAACTTTACTCTAGTGCATGTATTTTTAATTGTTTACTTTTTAATTCATCCATCCATTTGATCATTCCTTTTTAAAATATAAGAAAATTAAATAAATTAAAATAAAATATTACCTATAGTATTTACATATTAATAAATAATGACATTGGTTACTACCTGACTCAATGTAACCATATTTTAATGTTAATTGAGTCCTCAAATCTTGTATGAAAAATAGAATCTACAAGTAGCTTCTGAGAATATGCCCTGAGTTAATTCTGATTGGTAAATAATGGAGCCAGCAGCTAATAGCTGGGTAGGAGATAAAGCTGCAGGATTTAAGGATCCCAGGCTTGGGACCATGAAGAAGATCAAAGGCAGAAAGATGCCATGCCTGAGAAGTATTCAGAGGAGAAATCAGTGCTGCCATGTAAAAGGGCTTGGAGAACCTAGCCTAGAAGGCTGCTAAATTAAGTCAAGAGGAACCAAAACAGAACAAAGAAATTATTAAGTATTAACTCAGACTTAACTGGGGGAGGTAGATTTTAATAGCATAGAGGTTAAGCAGTTGCTAAGCTATTGTGCTTTGAAGTGTCTGGGTTATTTTTTACTGTTGTTCTTCTTATGAAGTTGCAATCCCCTTAAGCTCCTTCAATCCTTTCCCTAGCTCTCCCATTGGGATCCCTGACCTCAGTCCAATGGTTTGTTGTAAGTATATGTTTGTGTCTCAGTCAGCTGCTAGTACAACCTCTCATAGGACAGCCATGCTACACTTCTGTCTACAAGAACAACATGGCATCATTAATAGTGTTAGGGTTTTTGGGCAGACACCAAAGTCTATCATTTGTATTTCATGGCTTTGTAAATGAGTTATGTCTTACCTTGTTCTGTGATTTTACCTGGAATTAAAGAGAGTTTGATCCAGAGACTATTATAGAAACTTATGTCTCAAATGTTACTATAAAACACAACCAAACAGTTAGTTGTTATACTATGCCTCCTCCTTTTTCTTTTTCTATATCCTGTATCAGTAGGAAATTGGATTTCCTCAGAATCATGAAGCATGCTAGATGCCTGTGGAAACACAACATTAGGGCTTCATTCATTTAGATTCTCTCTCTCTCTCTCCCTCTCCCTCTCCCTCTCCCTCTCCCTCTCCCTCTCCCTCTCCCTCTCTCGCTCTCTCTCTCTCTCTCTCTCTCTCTCTCTTCTCTATCTATCTATCTATATATATATATATATCTACCTTTTTATCATTTTTTCAATCAATCTTCTATTTGTTTATTTTAAACCAGTTGAGTTCAAATAGTTCTGATCATATGTACATAAGTTTAGAGTCATTGACTGGAATGTTGGCATCCTAAAATCAATGCTACAGACCCCAAAAATATATATCTCTATCCTACATTTATCCACTGCAAATATTCTCAAAGCTTATAACAGAAACTCCATTTCCCTTCCCTTCTGTGTTTTGTTTCTTTTAAACCAATTGAGTGCAAATGGTTCTGATCATATGTATATAAGTTTAGAGACATTGACTGGAGTCACTTATTTCACTTTGTTTTGTGTAGGTTTTATCCTGCAGACCAGCTGCAAGAGTGGATAGGGCCTGAGAAGGACTCGTCTAGATTCTGACATGGAGATCAATTGCAAGGAACAACAGTTCGAATTTTCTCTAAGCCATTGAGGATATTTTGCCTGTATCTAGACTCAAAGGAGGAAAGAAAGTTTCCAATGAGCCAAAAGGTTTATATTTCTTACAGCAGTGATAACACCATTTCTTATTTGCATTTTGAAGAATTTCTAAGACATAATTTTTCAAGGAGAATGAAGAGTTGAGTCCAAGACAATATACAATGGGTCCCCAAGTTGGCTTCCCATAGATAAAACTTTTAGATCTGTTCTGCCTTGCATCTGCTGATTGGGCCTTTTGCCCTAAACAAAATGAAGACTACCATGGAGGAGCCAGGTGTATAGATTTAGATTGTCAGTAAGTCTGTGTCATCTATAAGAAATTCATGAGCTACTTTGTGTTACAAAATAAGTAAGTTGAGAATTTACTTGACAAGCCCATCCCATGGTATGCCCCTGAGATATTACACTAAGCAACAGGTTTATAATAAAAGGAGTTTTTGATATGAATGTTTAGGAGCATGCCATATAGATATACAGATGGGAGCAGAGCCATGTGGGTTGCTGAGAATGTGAAAATGATGTGAGATATAATTCCAGAGAGAGAGAGAGAAAGAGAGGAGACATAGAGAGAGGAGGGGAGGGGGTTCCTTTTATCTGGCATGCACACTTGTCCCAACAGATGGAGGCAGCAGCTGATGACATAAGCATTCAATTTCTAGGTCCCTGATAGCAGCCTAATAGAATCAAGTGTAAGTCATCATTCCTTTCTTTTTGCTTAATTAAAAATGTGGAACTAGGAAAGGGTGATGGTAGTGTGAAAGTAAGGGCATTCTTGAGTTCTTTAGACTGCTTTCTGCTGATTGGGGAAGGCATCATCTTTGGGGAACCTAAGAAAATTGGAATGTTGGTCAAGTCCTGAGATACAATGATATTTAACTGAGTCTGAGATCGGTGGTAACATCTGCAGCTAAGAAAGTGCAGGCATGCATGGTTCTGGGTTATGAGAGGAAGCCTGGTAATTTTGAGCTAATGTTATAAGCCCCAGAGACACTGAACTGAAGGTTGGGGTTTTGCCTGATTTAGACACCATTGTCCCCTGTCTTGTAGCTGCATCCCCAGCACCTGCCCATAGAGTGATTTGTGGCCATCAATCACATAGGGGAAATATCCCAAGCCCTTCCACATCTAGATGAGGCATCCTTAGCTCTCAGACAAACATGTAACCTGACCCATGGCAATCCTGTTTGCATTTTTTATTGGATATTTTATTTATTTACATTTCAGATGTCATCCCCTTTCCCCATCCCTCCCCCAGAAATCCCCTATCCTAACCCTCTTCTCCTTCTTGCTTCTTTTTCTTTATTAGTATTTTTGGTTAACAAAGTACTCAGTTTTATTACAGCTTCCTCATACATGTGTCATTAGAGTTCTGACTTATTTCCCTCTAACGCCCTCCGTTTCTTCCTTTATCAAGTTTCCTCATCTGATTTCTTGTCACATGTATTCTATCACCTCCATCCTCATCCTTTTTTTAATTTATTAGTAACTTTTTAAAAATCTTAATCAAAGGAATTATAAGTTTGGTAATGCTCAATAATAAGATGCCTATATGATCAAAAGTGTAACCAAATACCCAACCTAGATATACCAATTGTCTTTGACTGGCGGAGACACGTGAAAATCTGCCTCCCCTCTTTGCATTTTTAAATAAGAGATTTAAGAGTTTTAATTAACTGATGAATTGATTAATGAACAATCACAGTGGTGCTTTCTCTTTAGATAAAAGCTACTTGCTCCTGGTTCTATAGCTGTCAAGCTACAGTTAGCTTAGTGATCAATATGATAAGAGATCAGAAAAGGATAAATTATAGTCCAAATGAACTATATAATTAAAATGAATGATATTAATCCATCATTCACTTCCTAGGCAGATTTACTGGTTTCCTGTGGTCTCTGTGATGCCATAGGAAAAAGGATTCCGTCCTTCAGACCCACATGATGAGAGGTAAAATTTTTTGTTGCTGTTGTCTGTTTGGTTTTTGGTTTGTAGAGAACATACATGTTAATGACATGTTCACAAGTTATCTGCCAGTCTTGAACAATAACATATCTGAGTTAAACAATTTTTTTAATTGTCTAATTATCTAAATTATACCTCACATACAAAAAACAGGAGTCTCTTATATAACTGCATCAATGCTTAGCATAACTTACTATCAACTTTAATTTTTGAAAAAAATTATAGTAGTTTCTATATAATTAGGACTTTAGGTTCCATTCTTTTAATGTTTGAATCTTAAAAAAACATGGATATAAACTGAAGATCTAGTATCACAATGGAACTTTGTAATCTATAAATACAGTTTGTAAAGAATCTCAAAACTTTTCTGATCCATATATGATACATTACTGTAGTTTCTCAGATGTTTTAGTATATACAAAACATATAGCTCATAAATATGTCAAACCATGTACTAACAGTATAAACAGTTTAATGTCTCTAAATTAACATATACCAAATTAAAAATATATTTAACAAGTTGTTTCTTGTTCAGCTTATGTCATGTGTTCTTCATTCCTCAGAATGGAATCATGTCACATGGTTTAAGATTAACTAACACAGACTTTTAATCTCTAACAACAAGCTATTAGATTTAACCATGTCCAATGTTTTATAGGGTAGTAATACTGTTTTGTACATGGCCCACCTAACTGAACCTATACAACACCCCCTTTAACATGTTATTTTTTCTTTCTCTAACTTTGAGATGTCCCTGTTCTTTATCTTCATAACATTCACAATTCTTTCACTCTTTACACTACTGAAAAATAGGGAATGGCTCTAGAGTTGTTGGGTCAATTGAGAGGATCCACCCTTTGCCAAAGTTAACTACCTTTCTACACTGCTAGTTTACAACAGTTAAAGGCCATAAGAATTGCTTACAAGTACTAGTGGCAGGTGGCCTACTGTCCCAGGAAGCTTTTAAGCTTATTTTTGTTTGATCTTTTTCTTTGTTCTGACTACACCAGCTCAAGAAATTCCTATCACACAGTAGTTTCTTCATTCTGTCCCTTTCTAAGCTTCATGTTCTTCACATTACCTTCCTAGAAAACCCCAATATCCCAATTTGTTTCTTCCCTGTACTTAACTAATTTACTTCTCTTCTCAATGCTATTATGTTAGAACAAATTGTGCTTTCCTTGACAAATCTTGCCAAGCCAGCACAGGTCTCACTTGGGCAGCTTTATTAACAGAGGAGCCTCTGAGGAGGATTGAGGGGGAAAAGATGTGAAGAAGAAAAAGAACTATAGGTCTATGGATTGGAGTTTGCATCTTTTATCTGGCCTGTGATTCAGGTGATACATTCACAGAGGGCTATGTGAAGGGTGGCCATGGCAATGGACATAGGAACAGTGCTATTGCCTAGAGATAACATCTTTCTTACACCTGGGAGATGGCTGCAAATACCTTCTTAATGTCCACAGATGCACCTGATGCTAACAACTACCATTAACATTACTGGCTAGCAGCACTTCAATTCTCTTCTAATGAAATTCACAATTAACTCTTATTGTGACATCTTGAATATACTTAATTTTTAGATAGAAGTTCTATAGGACACATCTACTGCCAATGGGCCAGTAATGTTAAAGACACCTTAAGCCTTGTATTTTCCAAAATATGTGGCAGTAAGTCACTGCTGGTGTCATCAGGCCCCTAGTAATGATACAACTTTTGGAAGTTTTTTTGCTGAGAAAGCAACTAGAGAGGCAAGCCAATTTTTCTATATTCATATACTACAGCATAGTGTTTTTATTTGTCAGGAGTGAAGTTATCTTCTTCCCTAAGGCACATCTGTTATCAATGTGGCTAAAATCCTAAAGATACTTGAACCTTCTTATCTTGTCAAACAGCTGCTATTTACAGCTCCAATTAACCATGCTACTCTTCTTCCAAAAACTACTACCCTCATCCACTCCTGCCTAGAAGCACATGAAACTCTTATCTACAGAAATCCACAAATGTCTATTTCCCATCTGTAACAGCTTAACTATACTAGGTTTATAGTTAAGAGTTCACTGACTACTACCAAATGGGCTATGTCAGAGTTAAACACTAAATTTCAATATTTTGACCCCTTCTTCTGTTCTTCTGAGCGCTTTAAGACTAATTCCCAGCTACTCTAAGTCTCCAAAACAGGCTCTCCAATATCTGAGAGGTTTCCTGAGTCCTCGGGGCTAGTTTCTTGTACAGGAGAGGGAGAATCTCCCAAACTGACCTGCAAAGTCCTTTTTGAAAGCTAGACACATATCTTGTGATATTCAGGCATAACCAATTCTTCTGATTTTTTCAACTCTTCTTTTTCCATTCAGCCTTTTTGTCCTCCTAAGGGTATCACCCAGAAATTATCCATCTGCACTCCAAACTTCCCACATAGGGCTTATGACACCTAATTTACTTAAATAACAACATTTATAGCATAGTTCCCCCGCCCCCGGGGAGGACTGAGATATTTCACACACCTTTCCCTAACAAAAGCACTAGTAAAGTAATGCCTTCTTACTCTGGTGTACACTTTCTTAGGATTGGTAGAAACATTTCTGTTTTACAGTTTAGACTGCATAAATAGTTTGCTAGAACCTCATGAATACTTTATACAGATTTAGACTTCCTAGGTTCATAAAATCTGATAAGGGCCCTGCATTCATTTCTAAGTGAATATTTGTTTAGATTGATGTAGACTGTGTACGAAGCCATCTGAGGTCAAACCCGTAGCAGCCACTGAAGCTGTCAAAATAATTCCAATGTCCATGCAAAGGGATATAGAACATCTATCCCTGTGTGAGACCTGGATGTCATTTGCCTTGCTATCAGTGAAGAATACTGCTACTATGTAAACCTGTCTAGCCAGGTAGAAGAAAAAATAAAGACACAAGATGGAAGGGCTGTTTTTTCACTTATGGACCACCTCCATTGCAGGACACTCAGTCTTGTCTCTCTTAGGCCCCTGAGTTTTAAAACTCCTTCCTCTACTGATTTCTATGTTTCTGGTAATAATGAACATGTGATGACTTTTCCTGTACTTTTGAAAAGATTTGGCAAAATTATTCAATGATAAACCAAATGCTACTAATGGAATTTCCATAGGGTTCCTACCATTTCTTATTAGCCTGAGGCTCTCCATCTGAGACTGCTTCAAATCAAACAGCCTTGGGTATCCCAGACTTGCAAATTGTTCAAATGCTGCCTGCACTGCCCTAGACTTTCATGGTCCTGTAGAGCCAGAATGGTTGAATTTTATAAAAAGGTCAAGATGTATTTGATAGGGCAGAGTATATTGAGGTAGGAAGGGCTCCTTGGTGTGCCCATGTTGAGGCATTCTTTCCCGCAGAGTACAGATGGTAATGTATAGAATATAGTTTGTTTAAGAGCATGGAAAATGGACGGGAGTTGAAAAGTGAGTAAAAGCAGAGAAACACACACATGAGAGAGAGGGAGAGAAAAAGAGAGGGGGGCTGAGACAGAGAGACAGAGACAGACACATAGAAAGACAGAGAAACAGAAGATAGGGACCAAAACAGAGACAAAGGAGGAAAGGACGGCCGTGGACACATGGAGAGAGAGAGGGGAGGGGAAAGTGGAAAGGAGGAGAAAGGGATCATGGAGAGAAGAGAATCTAAAATAGAGAAATGGCAGTTAGAGAGAGGAGGAGTCACACACATCCTTTTATAGCAAGCTAGGTTTTTCTACATGGCTTTTGCCAAGTAACTGTTTAGCAGAGCATAGAAGGAATGCTAATGTTCTTCAAAAAATGAGAAATTAGAAAGAGATGATGGTGAAACAGCAATAGGGTTATAGTGACTTTTATCCTGCTGACTTTGGTGCAACATGTCTCTGAGAAATATAAGAAGATGGGGATGGGGATGTTGATGCAGACTTAGGAGTATTGGCTGTTTTCTTGTTGTACAGCATCTATATAATCATCTGCAACTAGTAGGATGAGGTACACAAGAATAATCTGTGTCTGTGAAAGCAGGCTGGAACATTTGTGAGTTACTTCCCTGCAGCTGTCCTGGATATAGATTTTGAGTAAACACCAGGCCTTGTTAAGATGCTACAACATGTATGTGATATAGAGAATAATGTTATGCACAATGGGGAGGAAAACTTTTTCTGATGTGTACATATGAAACCCTTTGATCTTGGTGGTTAGCATAAAGAGAGTCCCAATCTCAGGGGAACAAGAGAGCAAATACCACCATCTGAAATAGGTAAAATGTAGAAACTTTGACTATTGATTGGCTGGTGTACTTATCTATATGGAGTCTATTTGGTCCATAAGAGGTAGATATTAATGAGTTTCCTGTATCTTATGAGTTTACAAAAGAGAGCATAAATAGCATAAATAGAATTAACAGCATAAATAGTCTGTAAGGTGAGCTTAGGGAAGATGAAAACCTTCCGTGGAGCAGGAGCAAGAACATTTTTTTCTATCTAGGAGACTGAATACACATACACATTCACACAAACACACATACACACACACACACACACACACACATATGTATAAGTTTATAGTATAATGAGAAACAGTTCAAATAAAGTCTATAGGTAAAAGATAAACAAAGGAAAAAAGTTTGAAATTATGATTGTAAAAGTTGGATGGTATGGTAGAATGTTTTCTTGTGAATAGGAAAATTTATCAGAACTCTTTTGGTTATTGTTACCTTTGAAGTCTCTATTTAACCACTGAATAGCAAGTGGAAGTAATATGAAGCATTTTGTCACTGTAATCTGAGTTTATATAAGGAACAAGTAGAAATTTACATCTGTGAAATGTTATACCTGAATTTGTGTAAGCTTTATCATGAAGCCATTAAGTAAGGCAAATCTGTCTGGCTTTTAGATCTGGTAGTTTAGCTAGTCAATAAATTGAATCATGATCTAATGATGTGGTTGATTACCTTGGGCTAAAGAAGTAGAGATCTGTTTTCTAGCTCTCACACTGTAGTTACCTTGGCTGTCAATGTGCTAAGAAATCTGTGAAGAATAAATTATAATCTTGATATAATATATTAATTAAAATGACAGAGGTTGATCTGTTGTCCACTACCTAAACAGTTTCTAGGTTCTTATGGTCTCCATCACAACTTGGGCAGAGTCAGTCTGGCCATCAGGTCCAGAAGAAGAGAAGCTTTTCCCTGTGGATTAGGAACATGGGAGAAATCACTCACATTGCATTGTAATATGAGACATGGGTATCCTCTGTCCACAATATAGACCAAGTCCTGGCATTGGGAAAGGCAATGGTTTATTGTTCCTCAATGGTCACCCTTCCAAAATCCAGAAAGTTTTGTCATTGTGTTCATATCTTCTTAGGTAATATAATGGCTGGTTTTGTGTATCAAATTGATACAAACAGGATTCATCACAGAGAAAGGAGCCTCCCTTGAGGAAATTACTCCATGAGATAGAGCCATAAGGCATTTTCTCTTGTAGTGATCAAATGTGGGAGGGCTCATTGTGGGTTTTGCTATTTATGGGCTGGTAGTCCTGGATTATATAAGAAAGCAAGCTGAAGAAACAAGTGGAAGCAAGCCAATAGATAGCATCCATCCATGACTTATGTATCAGGTCCTGCTTCCAGGTTCCTACATGTGTGAAATCCAGTCTTGGTGGTTTTAGTGATAAACAGCAATATAAAATTTTAGCTGAGTAAACTTTTCCTCCACAAATTGTTTCTTGGTCATGATGATTTTCGCAGGAATAGAAACTCTGACTAAGAAAGTTGCTGTTGTGAGTAGGGTAATCTTGTGACAGCAGGACTGTGTTTTAGTAAGGACTGTGGGAGAACTTTAAAACTTTGGGCTAAAATAGCTATTGGGAGTTAAGAGCTCTGTGACTTCCTCTGTAGGATCTTGGAAGAAAATATTGAGAACAGTCCAAATGATGGAAGCCTAGCTTGTGAAATTCCAGAGGGAAGATTAGAGACTCTTAGAAGGGCTGTTCCTATTTTGATTATGAAGATAATATGGTTTTGGTCAGCTGGGGCTGAAGAATTAGCTCTTATTAACAAGATATCAGAACTATTAATGAGAAACCTTTTCACTACTGGGACAATTGATACTTGTTAGCTGGAGCTAATAAATTACCAGTGATTAAGAAGAGACCAGCATCACTAAGGTGGAATCTTCTGCGAAGTATTTCCTGAGATCACAGACAAACTGTGTTGCAGAGGTAGCCATGATTGTACTGCATGTTGGCAACCAGACTTGTAAATGTATATCAGTCAACATAGTGGTACTGGTTTTGAAACATAGAGGGGTAGATAGCGTCTGATATTTGGCATTGTGAGAGTCCAGCAGAGGCAATCTTTGAAGGTGCACCCTCAGAGGCTGTTGAAGGCCCATGACTGAAAGGGTCAAAGAGAGACTTTGAGGCTTAGCTCCTTGAAAAGAGCCTATGGGAAGTTATTTATGAAATTTCTGTCCAGCTGTAGCAAAAGACAGCAGTGTTTTGTAGATGACACTACCATGAGATGACCAGGAAGAACAATAGCAGCAATCGAGTACAAGCAGCTGGACCAAAGAAGACCAAGTTGTATTCTGTAAAGAGCACAGCTGTAGAAGTGACCAAAATATCTTTAGTGGAACACAGACATGGGACAAGTTAGAGTTTGATTTTGATTTTGATTATGACAATGCTATGATACTTTTTCCTCCTAAAGAAAGAAAGTAGTTTACTTGAGCACACAGTTGAGAAACTTTGAATTGTAAAAAGACTTTGAATTTCAAAAAAGATTGGATATTTTAAAGGGATTGGAAATTTAGTATGTAAGAATTTATATAGTCTCTGGGACTTTTAAAGTTATTTAAAACTTGTATATGAATAAAAATGTAATGTTTGAGGCTTAATAGTGATGTGTATGTATGTAAAGTAGACAATGGGTCAATTGTACTGACTGGTTTTGTGTGTCATCCTGGGGCCAAAATAAGCCTTTAAATGCAGGAGCTTTCAAGACTCAATAAGAATCCTAGAGTAACAGAAAAGCCAATTTTTTATTTGGTGAGAATAGAAGATATTAATATTATCCTTAAAATCATCATAAGAATAAATTAATAATTAGAAATGGCAGTCAGAACCTATCATCAGGTCATCATATGATGAAGTGGTTCAGGCCAGTATCTGACCACTGACCAGAAGAATGGTTTATCTAGACCTAGTCTTTCCATCATTGAGAGTGAAACCATCTGAAGGAGAGAGAAAAATCTCACACAATGGAAAATATCCTAAAATGAGGAGTAAGAACTATAGTCATGACTGTGACTATCTACATTCCTCAAGAATACCAAAAGGTGGCTCTGAGCTCAACAACACTACCTTGGGACCAGGGACCATTTTTGCCAGTATTAATGCCCAGGAAGCTTACCAATTTACCCATGTTATGAAGACTTTGTGTAGAATTTTGCTCGAAACTTCTTTAATCTGTTATCTCCTAAACTCAGGAAGACTTTTCAGACAAGGGCAAAATGCAGCCCATCAAGCCCCATTTATAGAATTCCACTGCTTTCCAAATCCAAAGTCCTGAAATCCACAATCTTCTAAACAAAAGCATCCTCAAGCATATAAAACCAATACTCCACTCCTTGGTTCCAACTTCTGTCTTACATAGGCCTGTTGCTTTGAACAGACAAAATGATCAAGGCAAGTCTTATAAAGAACAACAGTAAATTGGAGCAGTCTTACAGGTTTGGAGGTTTAGTCCATTATAATCAAGAATGGAATTATGGAATTATTGGACTATGGTGGTGTCCAGACAGTCTGTCTCTATCTTTCACTGTCTCTATTTTGTCCTATTTATATAATACAATATTTTGTGTTGAGATCAATATTTCAAAAGTCACAGGCTCATATTTCCAATGGCCACATTGATTTTCTAGTCATTGAATACTAGAACTCTTCATAACATGAGTAAATTGGTAAGTTTCCTGGGCATTAATATTGGCATAAATGGTCCCTGGTCTACACAAAGTATAGTTCTAGGTATGGTAATACTAGTAATACTAGTATTTAGTCCCAGGAAGCAAACACAAGCAGATTTCTGAGTTCAAGGCCTGCCAGCTCAGAACAGAACAAACTCAAGGTAAAAAAAAAAAAAAAAACAAACTTAAATCTAGATTTGGTGGACCAAACCTTTACTCCCAGTGCTTAGAAGTCAGGAATGCAGATCTCTGAGTTGAAAGTCAGTCTACAGAGAAAGTTTCAGGACAGCCAAGCTGCATCAGTGAAGAAGTTAGAAAACAGAAAGCTGCTGATAATGTAATATAACAAAGGGTCCATTTTCCAGTCCCAGCTAGCAGCAGAACAACACAGTAACCACTAGGTTTCGGCTTTAAAGTCTAGAATAGAAAGGACTTCTGGAACAATAGATGTTGGAACTAAGAAATTAGTGGTGATTAGGAACAGACCAGCATGATTGAGATAAAATCTTGGAAGTGTTTTCTGAGAGCACAAAGAAGATTTGTACCAGAGATAGCTAAAGTTGTACCTCATGCCTCAGCTGTACTTGGTAATATGTAACAGTCAGCCAGGTGGTACTAGTTTTGAAAGCATAAATGGTCATGAAAAGCAGCAAAGGCTTGGTATTGTGAGATGCCATACAAGGTCATTGGTGAGGATGCAGCCTCAGTTGAAGTTAATGGCTCAGGAATAAAGAGGTCATGGAAATAAGTTGAGGCTTGGCACCATGAAGAGAGCCTTTGCGAGGCTATTGGTGAAGAATAGTTGCAGCAGAAGACTCCAGTGTGTTGGAGATGCCTGTATCATTGGATGACCACCAATAACAGCAGCATCAGTGAAGTGGATCAACCTGAGCTTAGAGTGCTACAGAGGGCAGAGCTGGGGAAGTGATGTCATCCCTTTGGAGGAGACCAGAAGCTCATGTGTGAATCCCAGACACTGGAACCAGCAGCTGTAACATTAAGTTTGCCATGGTGAATGTAAGATTTTCAAGATCCCAGAACCATCTCCTGAGAAATTCAGCTAACCAGGAGTGGAACCAGACCAGGAAAAGAAGTTTGTTGCACTCAACAAAAAAAAAAAAGAATAAGGAGGTGAAAAATCTGATGAGTGCTTTGACATCAGCCAAGGGGATACAGAGTTTGGAGTTTGCCTACCTGGTTTACTATCTTGATTCAGGGATTACTTTTAAGTGATTGGGTGGATTCCAGAAGAGACTTTGAACTTTGGACTTTTAACATTGATGATACTGCTATTGACTATGGGGGCTTTGAAAGTTGAACTAAATATAATTATTTTATTATAGTATGGCCATATATGACCCTCATAGACTCAAGTTTGTGAACAAGTCTATGCAGGCCATGGAGTGGGATGTGATAGCTTGTATATATTTTCAGCCCAAGGATTAGCACTATTAGAAGATGTGGCCCTATTTGGACTAGATTTGCCCCGGTTGAAGTAGATGTAGGTCTGTTGGAGTAGGTGTTTTTCTTATTGAAGTAGGTGTGTCAATGTGGCCATGAGCTTTGTCCTAGCTTCCTGGAAGTCAGTATTCTGCTAGCAGCCTTTAGATTAAGATGTGGAACTCTCAAGATCCTCCTGAACCAAGCCTTCTTGGATAATGTCTTGCTCCAAACTTGATGATAATTGACTAAACCTCTTATCCTATAAGCCAAACCCAATTAACTCTTGTTCTTCATAAGAGTGACCTTGGTTGTGTTGGCTGTTCACAGCAGTCAAAGTCTAACTAAGACATGGGTTCCCACTTCCCAAAGAAGAAAGAGAGGGAAGTATAGGTGTAGGGCTTGTGTGTGAGGTGACACAGAGGATGGGACGCTGCATTAGGAATGTAAAGTTAACAAATAAGTTAATGTAAAAAAACTATGCACTCTCCTAATTGAAGGCAAAAGGTAACTTTGGCTCTTTTACATATGCCTGTCCTGACTATCTCATTATCTTTGTAGATATTCTTATAGTCTAGTTGACTCCTGTGGCCTATTTAATTCTATTCCCCACACTTCTACAAGACTTCCTGTGCTCAGCCTGATATTTGAATATGGGTTTTTGCAACTGCTTCCATCTGCTGCTGGATTGAGCCTCTCAGACAACTGTTATGCTAGAAGTTGACAAATGTAGCAGAATATTTTTAATTGTGTGAGGGGTTGACTCTCCCTATGGAATAAGTCTCATATTGGAGCAGTCATTGGTTATCTACTCCCTTAGTTTCTGATCCATCATTATTCCCGCACAACTCCTAGGCAGGAAATATTTTGGGTTGAAAGGTTATGGGTGAGCTGTGCTTCCCTTTCTTTCACTAGAATTCCTTCCTGGCTACAGGACGTACCTACTTCTGTATCCCTCAAAGGTAGTAATTTTAGCTATGGTCACCTCATAGAATTACAGTAACCTCCCCATCTCTGGTCTCCAACTTGACCCAGTGATGCCTGACCAATTTGAATTCTCATACCCTGCCCTCCCCCATTCCCTCCTCTAACAACTGAACACTATCCTTATACTACCTCTCCTAATTCTTTTTGCTACTCAGTTTCTTCTCTCCAGCAACCTCTAATGACTGTTTTATTTCCACTTCTGATCTAAGACCAAAAATTCAAATGAGAACACATGCTAGATCTAATAATTTCAAAGGATTGCCTCAGCAACAGAATTGATAACTTTCCCAGTTATAAATGATGTTGATGGCAAATAGGTAAAAAGTAAAAGACTCCCTTTTCCATATTCATTTATATAAACTGCCACCAGAATAAATAATTCAAACGTATAGTGCATCTTCTTAATACAAGTGATTCAATCAATGATATTCTATCACTAGAAGGTCCAGCTACTAGAATTTTGTTTAATATGACCTGTGTCACTTTTAAAAATCAAGATTAGGTATTATATTGCTTTTGGAGAGTCACCAAACAGATATTAAACTAAATTAGTAAACAGGGAATGATCCTGAAACTCTAACTAATTATAAAAGCACTTGAGAATAATATAATTTAAAATGTATTGATTGGATATAATACATATCCCCAAACTCATATAAGTGAATTTATGCCTCAAATATGAAATAAATATGTATTATTATTTCCTATTCCAAATCAGGTGCACCTACCTCAAGGAAACTATGACTTCCCTGAGGCTCAGCCCCTGGCACAGAATCAATTCGTAGTTGTCAATTGAGCACTTCACACTCCTTCACATCTTCTAACAGGGATTTGTGACATTATATAATAGATTACTTGAAAATTTTAATTTTTAAATCTTATCTTCTGTTCACTAGAAGACATGTGCTCAAATCAGTTTTATTATTGTTGCATAAAAGTAGATCCAATCTCTGATGCTATTCCTGGTTGTCAACTTGATTACATCTGGAATGAACTACTATCCAGAAATGGAGAACATACCTGAGATCCAGATCTTGAGGCTGGAAGACAGGTTTCTGATTTGGATCTTGACATGGAGATCTTGAGGCATAGTGGTCATGAAAATCTTAGGCTCAGGCAAGGTAGTGCATGCCTTTAATTTCAGAAGACTAAGGCAAGCAGATCTGAGTTCAAAGTCAGCTTGGAACAAAGCAACTTTTAGATGTAGACATGGAAGTACATATCTTTAATCTGAACCACACCTTCTGCTGAAGGCCTATATAAGGACATTGGATGAAGGAAGATTCACTCTTCTTTGACCACTTGCACTTATTTGCCAGCATATCAGTTGTAACCTGCTTCTGCAGAAGATCAGCTTAAACAACTATCCTCATGGGACTGAGGAACTACTAGATTCTTGGACTTCCCATTCACTGCTGCCCATTGTTGGGTTAGTTGAACACTAGATTGTAAGTCATTACAGTGAATTCCTTTTAGATAGATAGATAGATAGATAGATAGATAGATAGATAGATAGACAGATAGATAGATAGAAAGATAGATAGATACCTTTCACAAGTTCCGTGAGACTAGAAATCCTTAAGAAAGATACAATCAAAGAGCAAAGCGACACAAATATTTATACATTACCATCCATGGTTAGGAAGTCTCAGTTTCTGTCTAGGCTTCAGAAGCAAAATAAAAATTGGAAATTGTGAATGATGATATAACTGCTCATTGGATGGCCCTAATATGACAGTAGTATAATGCAGAGACTGTCTTCTCTATTCCTCCTAAATTCCTGATATCATTGCCTTAAGTTCCACTTATTTAAATTGCAATAGTAATGTAATTTTATAATCAGACGTAAGGTACCAATATCCTATGTCACTGGTGATCCTTTTGGGAACACTAGAGAGCAACATTATAGCGTTATGGTTGAGAAATTTCAGATAATATGCTACTAAGTAACTGTATTTTATTAATATGTTACTGGTAAAGAATACACAATTTCCTTTTCTTAATAATATCTTCTGGCAACCCTCTTAAAAAGACCAGCAATGTCCACTAACATGTAACCCATGCAGCTCCCAGAGACTAAGCCAGTAAGCAAAGAGTATGCATAAGTTGGTCTGAGTCCTCTGGCACATAAATTGTTGTTCTACCCTGTTTTCTTGAGACTCTGTCTTGTTATGTAGCCCAGGCTGACCTTTTACTCACCTGCCCCAGTTTCCTGGATTCTGAGATTATACATACACACCATCATGCCTGGCTAGTAGGCCTCAGTAGGAAAAAATGTGCTTAATCCTGTAGAGACATGATGCAGCAGAGGGATACTGCCTGGGGCCACTCTCTCATAGGCAAAGGTGGTGAGGGATGGGACGAAGAACTCTGCAAATGGGGACCTGGAGGGAGGGTAACATTTGGGATGTAAATTAATATAATAATTAATTAACAAAAAACAGAACATTTTCCTTTTATTTCATAGGGTGAGAATGTGGTCCATAATGAAGATACAAGATGTCATGAGTCATCTTAAGACAGATAATTATATCTATAACAAGGAAATAGATATCCAATAACATTGCTATATACAATCAAGTTTTTTTGCCTTTTATTTTACAATACATTTTATTCTTCAGAATTTGCTGAATATATACATTGTAACTTGTATATCATGGTGATAGTAAACCCCTCACTACCATCCAAATCATTTTCATTTATGTTTGGATGGAACCTGTTGTCTCACATATGCTAGGTCACCATTGTTTCAAGAATCTATATAAGCAGTCCCACCCCAATTTGTCCTAGAGGTACCATCAAAATTATTCTCCAACTTCAAGCTCACATTTATTTGTTTGCTTATATGTTTTAAATTCACTGAGTTCAAATAGAGCTTCCCATATGTTCACTGATGTTGTATCTCTCACTGTTGTACTTGGGCAACAAAAACTAAGCTTCACAAACTAACACAATTGCTCAGATCCACAAATAAATCTGATTTTTCCCCTTGAAATTTTTTTCTTCATGTAACAGGAACTCAATATGCACTCCAATTCATTGCTTAAATTTTTACCTCACTTGATTTTATTATGTCTTATTTAGGTAACTAATTTTACTGTGAGTTCTCTTCAAGAGCCATATCTAGAAGATAATATTTCCTACATCTCTTTTATATTTTCCTATTTTTACATCCTCCCCATATTCCTGTTCCTTCTTTTTTTTTTACTGTCTCTATCCTACTACTTTTCATAAATACCCCTTAATATTATAGTGAAGATTTGTAGAGATATAGACAAGTAAATCAGAAGTTATCTCTATGGCATGAGAGATTGCAATTTCTAAACATCATTTATAGGAACAAAAACAAGATGCAATGCGTGATGCTTAAGAAAGCGTAATACAGGAAATTCGAGAACTTAGAGGCCTTCTGAAATATCTCACCAAAAGTTCAATTATCATAATCATAGACTTAGGATCATTCCATCTTTAACTAACACTTAAAAACTTTGTTAATTTGGCTTCCCCAAGAATGAGTCTTTTTTCCTTACCCTGAGATTAGCTCAACAGTAATCTAGCTGACAACATCCTCTTGGATAACATTTTTGTGAACTGTCATTCAGCGTATTAGAAAAACTACTCAAGTTAATTTGTCTGTTCCTCAATTATGGAGAAAGATTTGGATATGGTCATGATTATCATGCAATCTTTAAAGCCATTTATGAAGGAGAGGACAGACATCATTATAGAGAGTAAAATTAGAACTACCAGCAATTTTCTACCTTCAGAAGAAAGAGTAGCAGGAGAATTCAGCTCTAATGGAGCAATGAGGTTTGTCCTTGTATGGCAATGAGGAAAGTTCTCAAATATATCCACAGATAAAATATATGCCTAAGAATAGGATCTCAATAAATAATTAATTTTCATGGGTTATTTGAAGAGTGTCCATGAACAAGAGAGTTTCCTAGTTTTTTTTTTATAAGAAATGATAAACAGAGGAAATGTTATATTACTAGAATTTGAATGTTACAAAATGTTTATGGTTAGATTCTCATGAAAACAAAATGAGGAGAAAGTGAAATTTTGTACCAATGGAAATGTGTAAGTTTTAAAATACTTAGTAGCAGTTCATAAAATACATCCACGACAAATTAATTAGTTGAAGAGAAGTCTACCTGGTATGGACAATTATGTTTGTTAATTATATTGTCTATTTAAAAACATGTACTGCCTAATAATAAATAGTTTCCCTATTAAATGTTACTATATCACCATGAGGTCACAATTAAAGTGTAAAACAGGTAGTACATGTATTCAGAATTGTCATATAGATTGTGCAACTTCAGAATGAATGCCCTAAATATATGCCTAGACATGCCATCCATCTAATTAGGTAAGAAAGTGAAGGTAGTTCCAAGGATCATCAGGATAATCTGATCTCTGGAACCAAGTGTAGACATTTTCAAGGACTGCCTTCACAAAGATAACAATAAATCCTTACCTCTGGGTATATTAAATTGTGTAAATCATGCAAGATGTAGGCTGAGGAAGGATGTTTAAAGTTCAAAAGTAGTGTGATGAATGGGAGTTATTTTATTGTGTAATTTTTGTTTTGTTTTGTTTGACTGATTGTATTTGGGTTTTTTTTTTTAATTTTTCTAGGTCTCAGCAATGCTATTACAAGTTGTACTCTAGACTCCCTAAGTAGTTGCGTAGCGCAATACAGTAGTACACAAACCTTGGCAAAAAGGAAATAAATATTATTTTGACCTTTAATTTTCTAAAATAAGTACCCTTAAAATGTTTCTTGGTTGTTACAATATTTTCAGACACTCTTCCTTAATTGTGCATATTACTTGACCACAGCTTGAACACACTATAGAGTACTCACTATTGGAGAATCCAAACAGCTCTTTAAGAAATCCCTGAAAGACCTAAGTATCTCATCCAATATGATGGCTCATTTTTATAGGCAGAGAGGATGGACGATTCCAGGATCTATCTACACACTTTAGATTCCAATTGATGTCCGTCTCCCCTTTGTCTGGTCTCACCCTTATACTGTTTCTGCTCCCATACCTTCTTTTCTGAGAGTGTAGAGGCTCCCTTTGTGTATTGCCTGACCAACCATGCCAATCAAGTCTCTGCAGGACTAGATGCTTCCTCTCCCTATGAGACCAGACTGGACAGCGCCTGGAGTCAGTTGTTGGGGGATCCACCAAGACCCTCGTATCTGTAACAAAATGCTGTAGGACAAGGTACAGCCTATGTATACTCTGGTTGGGGGTTCATTCTCTGAGATCTTCCAAGGGTCCATGATAATAAACTCTCTTAGTTTTCCTGTGGAGTTCTTATTTCCTCTGAGGCCCTCAATGCTTTTCCCAACATTTCCATATGTTCAATCCAATGTTTGGATGTGGACCTGTGCATCTGTTTCAGACAGCTTCTGAGTGGATCCTTTCAGAGGGGAGTTGTGCTAGGCTCCTGTCTATAAGCATAACATATCATAAATATTGTCAAGGACTGGTGCTTGCCCTTGGGATGGGTCTTAAGTTGATGGAGTTATTGGTTGACCATTTCCCCACTGTCTGCTTCAAATTTGTCCCTGCATTTTTTGTAATAGGACAAAGTTTGGGTCAAAAATATGTTAATGGAATGGTATCCTTATTCCACTCTTTGGGCCCTGCTTAGCTACAGGAGGTAGTCACTTCAGATTCGATATCACCACTGCTAGGAGTCTCAAGTAGCCACTATCATAGACTTCTTGGAGCCTCAGCATCTCAGGCACCTGACTTGTCCTTGAGATGCCCACCACAACCACAACCCTGACACCCAGCAATTTCAATTAGTCTTCCTGACCCTCTAGCCCTCAATCATACTTGTCCCCACATTTGATCCTGAACCAATTATTTCCCTCCTTATCCCCTCTCCAACACAGTTTCTTCCTTTATCTGCCTCTTATGACTCTTTTATTCCCCTTCTAAGTGAGATTGAGCCTCTCGGTTAGACCTTCTTGCTTAGGTTCTTTGGGTTTGTGGAGTATAACATAAAAATCCTGTTCTTTTTGGCTAATATCAACTTATAAGTGAATAATACCATGCATGTCATTTTTGCTCTCTTTTATCTCAACTCAGGATATTTTCTAGTTCCATCCATTTTCCTGCAAAGTTCATGATCTTGTTTATTTTTTAATATTTATAGTGGAGTATGATTCTATTGTGTAAAATACTCTATAATTTCTGTGTCCAATATTCAGTTGAGGGACATCTTGGTTGTTTCTAGTTTTTAGCTATAATGAAGAAAGCTGCTATGAACATAGTGGAACATGCTTCCTTGGTGTATGGTGGAACATCTGTTACATATAAATATATACGCTGGCTCTTCAGGTATAACTATTTCTACTTTCCTGAGAAACAGCCAGATTGCTTTTCAGAGAGGTTTTACCAGTTTGCACTTCCACCAGCAATAAAATAAAGAAGTGTTTCCCTTCCTCCATATCCTCAAGTACATGTGTTGTCCCTTGTGTTTTTATTTATCTTAGCTGTTGTATTGGATGTAAGATGGAATCCCAGGGTCATTTTGATTTGCATTTCCCTGATGACTAAGGACTTTGGATATTTCTTTCAGTGCTTCTCATCTATTTGAGATTCTTCTCTTGAAATTATGTTTCACTCTCTAGTCCATTTTAATTGAGTTACCTGGTTTGTTGATATCTACATTCATGAGTTCATTATATTTTTGATATTAGCTTTCTTTTAGATGTATGATTGGTGAAGATCTTTACCCATTCTGAAGTTTGCTGTTTTCTTCTGTTGACAGTGTCCCTTACAGGAGATTTTCAGTTTCATGTGGTCTCATTCATTAATTGTTGTTCTTAGTGCCTCAGTCATTGAAGTTCTTTAAAGAAAGTTGTCTCATTTACCAATGAATTCAAGGATATCTTCCACTTTCTGTTCTGTTAGATTTAGTGTATACAGTTTTATGTGAAGTCTTTGATCCACTTAGACATGGGCCTTGAGAATATGATAAATATGAATCTATTCTTCTACATGTAGATTTCCATTGAGACCAACTTTACTTGTTGAAGATGTGTTCTTTTTTTCCAATTTATGGTTGTTGCAGAAGTTTATACTACCTGTGACTGTATTCTTTTGGTGGTAACAATGATGCAAATAAAAAAAAAGCATTAAGGACCAATCAGGAGATAGAGCTCAACCCTAAGTGTAACAAAGCAATGGTCTCTATTACCTAAGTTAAGTCTTTATCAGAGCTGCATCTCCATTTCCTTTCCAGCTTCACTGAGTTTTGCAGGCAGGCAGAGGAACTGAAAAAAATGATAAAATTATTTTAGACATAATTTTGTCTCTAAGTGACAATAGATAAAAGCTACTAGTAGTCCTGGGGTCTTGAACTTGTAT
Organism: Grammomys surdaster; assembly: GCF_004785775.1. Taxonomy (NCBI): domain Eukaryota; kingdom Metazoa; phylum Chordata; class Mammalia; order Rodentia; family Muridae; genus Grammomys; species Grammomys surdaster. The sequence goes on along the minus strand of NW_021619765.1, from coordinate 138,493 downwards.
CTGACCTTTGTATTCCTCTGACCTGGCTACCTACAAGTAAGCCTCCACACCACGATCTGCATTCCATTCCTGGCCCAGAGCTCAGCATGCCATGCTGGAGACCTGCTGCAAAGGGGCATATACTTGTACCAATCTTCCTTGCCTAATGGGACACTGGCAAGCACAGCAGCTGTGATATTTTGCATTGGCTTAGGGAAGCAACTATGTGAATAAATAGTACTGAAATATCAGGCACCCCTTGGTATATATAGATTATTGATAACATATTTATTGAATTTCTTTTCTAGTAAGCCCAAGGCTACTCAAGAACAATGAGGTACAATACTAACATTTTGTCTTTAGTAATAGGCTTTCATCTTCAAATTCTTAGAGACAGCAAAGGACAACAGCAAGAGCTTCCATAGTTTCAGAGGTCTCTTGGAGCTCTCAGACCAAGAATTCACAGAGTGATTTACTATTCTAAATGTTGGGTATTTTTTAAATAATATATAACATGGATAACACTTGTGTAGAACATAATATTCTGGTGTGCAAGTTATAACTCATGGAGAGTCATAATTTTTCTCACTCCTTTCATCTCATAATTTAATTTTGGAAAATAAGAAACTAATTTATAATCCACAATGGCTCATTGAGATTCATCATATTTGTATACATTTCACAATAATTCATTTTCTTATCTCTGCTTGAGTCTTATAGCTACTTTTTCAATTCAGCTCAATATGTACACTAATAATTATAGTTCTGATAGCTCTCATACTCAAATACTGTGTGGGTTTTTTTTTGGGGGGGTTGGATGGTGTTTTGTTTGTTTTTGTGTTTTGTTGTTTGCTTGTTTTCAGTAAAGTTGACACAAAGTAGTCACTCTAGTTCATATGGCATTGTTTCTGGGTTCAAAAAGAATGGAAATTCAAGAAGTCATGGGCACTAGATAGTGAGCAGCATTATTTCAGAGCTTTATTCTTGCCAACAGGTTTGTAACATACGTTTGTAGACAAATTTCCCTTTAGAGAGGACTATTGTATGTAAGGTAATTATACCTTTTCCCCCTCAAATTTTCTGTCCACATGGTGCGTATCACAAGGATATAAATCAAGTATGACAGACAAACATATACACATATCAAATAGTGAAAAAATCCTACAACAGTTTCAAAGTTATAAAGTCCATAGCCTCCATATTCCCCCTGCTTACAGAACTGTAAATGATTATTCATTAGAAAATTGTACTGGGTGGAGTTTGCCTGACATTTTGGCAGGGATCTCCAGCTATACGTATTTTTTGAGTTGCCGTTCCTCTTTGTTTGGTTTTTTTCCTTTATTTCTTTAATGAAGCACCATTTATTTCAATCATCCTTCTCAAAATAACCACAACAAATTCATGGCACATCAAATGGCAGTTTGGTGGTATCATTTTCATTTATTTAGCCCTATTTTTATTTGCTGCCTAATTTTAATGAGTAAAATTTTATTTATATGTTCCAAGAAATCATCACAGTATAAAGAATTACATCTTTTTGTAGCTGAAGAAAGTTTTACCCCATTTACAGTGTACTTCACATTTGCATTTTAAACTTATTTTATACTAAATAATCTGGTCATATAATTTACTTTTCTCCAATTCTTCCTAGTTCCTTTTGTTTTCCCTATTCATCCACTTTAACATTATTTCTCTCTTAAAGCTCGAACCCCTAAACAACAAGAACTAAATTTTACAAAACCAAAAACACAAGAAAAATTGTATAAACCATTTTTTGTTGGTTAGCTACTCCTAAGTATGAGACTTACTCTGAAGTTTTATTGCTATGTTACATGTTGTTCCATTGAAGAAAATGGTTTTTATCCCTTCTACCAATTGTACATATTTTCTTGATTCGACTGTGTACTTTGTAGACATTTCTATTCGCTATCTTGGTATTTTTTCTACATTAGACTTGCGTATGACTTCTCTACGCCTCCATAATCTCTGAGAGTTCACATGTTTATCTGTCATTTTTTATCTAGAATATATTGCTTCCTTGGAGTTGCTAACAATTTTTATGTCTTACAACAATTCCACATCTTCTTCCACGTAGATACCTGTCTTGAGAGGAGTGTGATAAAAACCTTATCATACAGGATTGAGTGCTGTAAAGTTTCTCACTCTCTGCACACTCTATATTTATGAGCTTTCATGTTAATTTCCACCTACACGAAACTGCTTTGATGAAGTTAGAGCTATGCTGTGATTTGTTTTCATTTTTATTTGTATATATTATTAGTTCATTGAGATTCCATATACCATGTTTTGAGAGATGATTTGTGAGACAGATGTGTTTTTTAACTTATTTATAAACAATATCACATACATATGTAATATTTTTGAGCCCCACCAATGTAACTTCCTTTGAAAATTTTAAAGTTCTTTCTTTTTTACTTTAGTTATTAGAATGTGCACAGTTCTTCAATGAAATTCAATCATACATATACTCCATTACTCCCTCCAGCTCACATTATACACTGGCCCACACTACCAAACATTTTAGAGTCTTTTATTAGATTAGTATTAGAAAGTAATAGTTGATTAAGTTTTGTAATAGCTGTCTGCAATCCCAGTACCCGAGAGATGAGTCTAGAGTGTTGCTATAGATATGAAGCCACATCCCCCCACCCCGAGCTAGTGATTGATAGTCTCCTCAGCCAAGGTTATAAAATTGGATTATGTCTTAAAATACATAAAAGTGAAAAATATATATGAACACAAAAAATCTTCAAGACAGCATCAAAACAGGCAAACAATACAAAAAGGATATAGCATATATCTGGATACCATATGTTCTTATTAGTACTAAGGTTCCTCATGATGTAAATACAGTAGCTGTCAGGAAAAGGATAGATATTAGTGTACATATTAATATTCATGCAGATATCTGTATCTCCTTGTATGTGTATTCAATATAGCTAGTTTGAAAAAAATAGTGCTGACCAATGCATCTTTATCCTATGAACAATTGCATCAACATATGAAAGTTGTTACATTTAATTTTGAATGTTATTCCACACTATATTTTTTAAAAAATAGCTTTATTAAGACAATTGCATAATGACTGACAAAAATTCATGTATAGTAGTACTATATTAGTTTCTATATGGACTTAAGAAAAAATAATATTCACATGGATTTTTATGAGACATCCCATAGAGCTTCATGATTATTTGTAATTTTCCTTTTTCTGAGTGCTTCCTATTAGCTCCCTATTTCCACCAATATCCTAAGTAATGGTTTTCATATGCTTATAATACATACATACAAACATACATATATACATGCACACACAAACACACACACACACATTTTTTATTAGGTATATCCCAAGGATCACTACACCTATACCTTTTATTTGATAATTTATACTCAACTTAATTTTCTTACTTGCATTATTATGTTCTGTGTGATATTTTTTATATAACTGAACTCTTACCATCTCCTAAACTGAAAGAGAGCTGGAGTTTATTGAAGAGAAGATTTATTTAGGTAAGATGTCTGACAAAATCTAGGGTTATGTTTGACATGGAAATTATTTGAGAGTCCTCTATGCTGCTATTGTTCTATTACTTGTTGGAACTCACATGGGAACAACACCAGGACATTCCCTTTCCTAAGAATTCAGAAAATTAAAATTGAACCTTAAGGTAAAATTAGATGACAACATCAAAGATGTAGTAGAAGAAAACTAAATGTTTCTAAATAGTGTGTAGGATATTGTCCTTGAATTATACTCAAAAATATATTTTTTTTAATTTAAAGACTGAGTATTCAAGAATGAAAAATAGATATTCTACTTTGGAGATATGAGACTTTTGGTTTTATCTCTTGAACAAAGATAAAATGTATCAAATGCAATCTTAGCAACACATTGCTTATTGGGCTTCTTTAAGAGCAAACAAGAAAAGTTCATTAGAGTAGTTTAGCTCTCTTCCCGTATTTGATAATTCAAAATACCTTATCTAGCAAGAAACTTGAAACCTCAAGAAGGGGGCAGGTTTGGAGGATAGAGTCTGGGTGAGTACATCCTCTTGAAGACAGGGGAGGAAGAATGGAATGAGGAACAATCAGAGGATGGACTGGGAAGGGGATAACAACTGAACTGTAAAACAAAGATTAAAGATTAAAGAATATTAATAACAAAAAAAGAAAAATAATGTGACCTTTCATGTATCTACTTAAATGGAGCCCTTGCTCTAGACTCTCCCCTAGGCAGTTTGAAATTATGGCTGAGTTGACTATTACTATTATCTGGGAACAATTGGATGCTGGTCTGGTGATATTGTGCCTTTTCCTACCATTGTGGGTAGGATGGTGGTTTAACATTCACAAACAAGCCCAGTTGAGGGGGTCTCATGTACAGTATACAGCTTAATGTTCTAAAATTCCAGTTGATTGGCACAGAAGACAGCTGGACAAGATAGTATATTTGTACTTATAAATTCAAGACAGCCAAGATTTCTTGCCCAGGCCTAACACTAAATCGAGCAAACAAAACCTTATCATGTTTTACAGAATATCTAATGAAGTTAAATGTCTTTCTGAAGACATATTGGCATTTGGCAGTTGCTTGGAAATGAGGTAATTTTGTTCAAGAGTGTTAGCTCTGTTGGACTACCCATGGTCTAGAATGTGGCTGTACATCTATACAAGCATAACAAGTAGCAGTAAAGTTAATTCAATGAATGATTTAAATAAACAGAGAGTACATAAAGCACAAATAGAAAAAAGTTGTGGAATGAATAGGGACTAAACTTTAGATTGAGATGGAGGAAGATTTGATTCAAACACATTATATTGTGGGATGTGTGTATGTGTGTGTGTGTGTGTGTATGTGTGTTATAAGAATGATAAAAGTTGTATTGTATTCCTCTGCTTGTTACAGGCACACACATACACACACATACACACATGTACATACATGTACACACACACATACACACACACAAACTCATATATTCTCCTCAAATGAACATATGCAAAAATATACATGAAGAGAAATTATCTAAAATATGCATTAGTGGATTTTGACTTTGACCATTTCATTTTTAAAATAAATATATATTCTATTATTTATTTACCATTAGTATAGTATAGGACACTCCTTGTTAGTTGACAATGCTGCTCGGCCCTTTGTAGAACCCAAAAATTCTTAGAAGAATCCGAGCAGATCCATTTAGGAAAGTTAGAGATTTCTGAAGATGTTAGATAGATAGATAGATAGATAGATAGATAGATAGATAGATAGATAGACAGACAGACAGACAGATAGATAGATAGATAGATAGATAGATCTAGTATTATTGCTTATGAATATATTCATAAAATTTTAGAAGAAGGGAAGAACCTCAAAGACTCAGCAACAGGAAGAACTTCAAACCCGATATTCAAAATCAGAAATCTTCAAACAGATATGTAGTCTTTCTTATAAGTAACCTTGGTGGAGACATCCCACTGATAACTGGTAGTTCTTAAACACCCAGTCAAATTGGGATATTTTCTTTATTGTCAATTGTAGCCAGAATCCAGAGAATATTAAGTATTTTATTGTCTGTTTTATTGTGTCCTCTTCCCACTTTTCTGATGCAAAAACCAGGTAATGTCTCTAGCATTGTTCATTTTAATCAGTATTATTTGTTAATCTAGTGATCTTTCTGGTTACATAGAAATCATAATCATCAGAAATGAGTCTCCAACTATCAGAAATACTTAGAGGTTTACATGATATCCATTGTAACAAAACTTTTACACATAGGAGGGAAGACCAATGATGAAAACCCCTGAACTACCATCCTATAATGAAACATTACATTGTGGAATAAATTCAGTTGAAATACTTTGAAATATCTGCTCAACTGGTCTAAATAAGTATCACAGGATCACAGAAAGTCACATAAAGATTAAAAAGCCAAGTAAGCAAGACCTAACACAACAATTGAAGATGCAATCCATTAGTAAGAAATATATTCTCCACAGAACCATGGGTAAAGTACAGAAATTACAAAATGCTAACTCATATTTTCATAATCTTCAGTAATTCTCCTTGAGTCATTCTATTTTGTTACCTTGAATCTCATTCATGCAATATTTCTATGTTCCCTCACACCTGATGAACATGGTAGGGCTGAATAAAACTTATCATCCTTCCTCAGGGTTAATGGCCAAAGAATTTTGCAGGGACCTCAGGAAGATTGTGTCAGTGTGCTCTGGTTTGAAACTGACTAGTTATAGCTTTTCACTTATCACATAATGAATGCACTACCTAGGCAAATAATCTCCACACTTAACAAACCCCTTTGCAGAGAGCAAATATACTTTACTTAGTGGGGAGAATGATTGCCCACCTCTGGCTTTGGAGTAGTGGTCTTCTTCACCTGTGTATTTTATATAGGATGTGGTAAGTAAATACCCTCACAACTATCTGTAATGGGAGAATTTTGGCTATGTTGCTTTGAGTTCCTGGCAAGTCACAGGTGCACACCCTTCCTGGAACTATCTCAGATCTGCAGATTAAACACACACACATATTAGTTCATTTTTAAATGGCCTTATTGGCTCTATTGGGTTCTTCTAAGTCTTTCATGGCTAGTGTGCCCTTACCTTTACCCCTTGCTCAGCACTTCTAAATTTTCCCTCAACATAGTTGCTCAGTTACCTTTACTTCTACCTCAATATTTCCAAATCTGTCCTCAACATAATTGCCTGGTTACCTCTGTGAAGACCATTGGTCTTACTGCCCAAACACTTCAGTGGCTGCTTCTGTGGGCTGCTTTCCTTTTTGCTTACATTTTGAAAGATCTCCCCTACAGTTCTGAGTTTGTTCCATCTCCCCTTCCCAAGTATTTAGATTTTTCTTTTTTCTCTTTCTTAGCCTCTGTGAACCTGGAAGTCTCACCTCTTTCTCTCTGCCCAGCCATTGGCTGCTGTCAACCTTATTGATTGATTGATCAAGAACCAATTAGGGGATAAGAATATTCAACACCAGTAAATATAAATTACCAATTAAATCAAATCATCAGAACCATTGCTCATCACAACCATTCCTCTACAACTATACCTAACTTGATAGATGACTCAGTATGTTTGTTTGCCATGGAACATGACTATCTGTTTTGGGGGGGGGTCTCTAAATTTTTCAAAAATAGATTTGCCATATGCATTTACTTCATTTTCCAGTGTTTCTAAAAAAGGCTGAACTCTAGTTTTTGTATTAAATTCTGCCTCATAATATAAGGAAACCGCAAAAGTGGGCAGTATGTATGTCTGTATTGCTGAAGACAGAGTGAAATTTAGGAACAGGGCCCAGAGGAACCTGAACTACAACAATCTTAATTGCCTCCTCCCTAACTACTAGTTATTATAGTACCCAAAGACAATATTCAAGATTCCAAGGGAGGAACTACAAACTACAATTTTACTTAGCCATAATGGCTATGGACCATAACAATGGCTATTCTTGGCAAAATATTCTTCAGTGTGTAGTAGTAGCATGCATACCTTGGAATTAACCCAAAAATCTATAATTATTCTAATGACACACTCAACATAAGGGAAACAATGCTTAGTGTTGGAAACCTAGATAATTAGTCAGTGCAAGAGAAGTTAAGTTTATTGGAGAAGAATCTCTCTCTACTACTTTACTAAATTAGTATATTCCCCAACAACAATTTAAACATGTGACTTCATATCCATAGATATGTATAATTTTTACCCGCCTTCAATTAAATTTTGCAACAAAAGGAAATAACTGCAAAAAAAGACAATCAATCAAAAGGTAGAGTTGAAGAGGCCAGCCCCAAAGGTTACAACTACAAAACACCTGAGGGATACTATCAAAGAGTGAAGGGAAAAATTGTAAGAGTCAGAAAATCAGGGAATTTCCCATCTGATTGGGTCTCCTAATAACATCAGAAGCTATATTCAGTCATCATCATGACTGTCAAAACATAAGTATAACAAGATAGACATGCC